>NC_142009.1:172170642-172331059 GCF_049901735.1 Notechis scutatus | reverse complement strand
TTGTAGATGGCATTGGCCAGGGCTCTGGATTCGAATTCTTCTATGAACAGGTTTGCAATGACGGGTGACAGTGGTGATCCCATAGGGGTCACAGGTCATAGCATCAACTTCAATGGCACCAAAACCCTAGCCACTATAGAAAACCCCAGCCACAGAATCATCAGAGAAGCCATAGAGATTGAAAAAAGACCTGAAAGCATGAATAGAAGAGATGATTCCACCAGATTGTCAATCATTTGGAAGCCTGCACTCAGAAACAAAAAAATCTCCACACCACTAGCCAGGCAAACACCTGGGCACAAACAGATCCCCCCTGATACCTCCAGCTCAAACACACCCCAACCAGGCACCCAGATGAAACCTAGCTTCCTAACAAATGATAGCCGTCCATTTACCCGGAGCCAAGCTGCACTAAAGGCCTCCAATAAAGGAACACAATGTTGCCAGCCAATCAAGATACAAAAAGAGCCACAAAACAGACAGAAGATATTAGAAACACCTAATATATATATTATTCTGGTTGAAACTATGGTTTTCTTCCCCCGCCCCATGGTGCTTGGTCCTTGATCAATTTTTACTTTTTAAAAATGGAGGGTTCCCCCCCCCCATGTCTATTTATTTATTTATTTATTTTTGTCAAGCATTTATGAGAAAACAAGTATAAGTATGAACATAATATATACACATATAAGTATAAACAGATATAAATATATACATAATAAATGAGTACGAATGGGAACAGTAGGACCGGGACAGTAAGTACACTGGTGTGCTTAAGCATGCCCCCTCTTAGGAATGAAGTGAGGTCCACGGTAGACAGTTTAAGGTTTAAGTTTTGGGGGTTTGAAGATGTAACAACAGAGTCAGGTAGTGAGTTCCAAACATTGACCACTCTGTTGCTTAAGTCGTATTTTCTGCAATCAAGTTTGGAACGGTTTACTTTGAATTTGTACCTATTGTTTGCCCATGTGTTATTGTGGTTGAAGCTGAAGTAGTCATTGACAGGTAGGATGTTGTAGCAGACTATTTTGTGTACTAAGCTTAGGACAGACCTTAGGCAGCATAGTTTTAAGTTGTCTAGGTCCAAAATTTCAAGCCTGGTGGCATAAGGTAATCTATTGCGAGCTTTCATTCTTCTCATGAAATAGCTCTGAACTTTGTATTAATGTCCATTATACAGTGTGGATTCCAGACAGATGAGTGTATTCAAGAATTGGTCTGGCAAAGGTTTTGTATGCCCTGGTTTGCAGTTCAATGTTACCAGAGAAGAAGCTTTGCAAAATTAGGTTAACAACCCTTAATGCCTTTTTTGGCAATGCTGTAACAGTGAGTTCTGGGGCTTCGATCTTTTGAAATGAGTATTCCTAGGTCCTTGACAAAGTGAGGGTCATCTACGAGGTCGTATCCTCCCAGTTTGTATTTAGTGTTCTGATTTTTGTTGCCAATGTGTAAGACAGAGCATTTATTGGTTGAGATTTGAAGTTGCCAATTGTTCGACCATTCTGAAACATAGTCAAGGTCGCTTTGTATAGCAGCAGTATTGTCAGTGGTGTTAAATAGTTTTACGTCATCAGTGAACAGGATGCAGTTGCTTTTAATATGATCGCAAAGGTCATTTATGTAAATTAAAAAGAGAGTGGGTCCTATAATGCTGCTTTGGGAGACACTGCTATTAACTGGTGCTGGGTTTGATAGGGCACTCTTTATTTTGACTACTTGTTGCCCATTTGACAGGAATGCAGCTATCCATTTGTGCAGTGATCCAGAAATGCCGTAAGAGCATAGCTTTAACAGTAGTTTGTCGTGTACCATTGAATCAAAGACTTTGCAGAAGTCTATGTAAATGGTGGAGTTGTATAGTCCAAATGTTTTTGCAGGATAGGAATTGTAGATTACAGGACAATTTTTTTCTGAAACCAAACTGTTTGTTAGAGAGTAGGTTGTTTGTCTCTAAGTGGAGAGTAATGGATTGGTTGATGATTGATTCCATGACTTTGCAGGTGACACAACATAATGTAATTTTCAACTAGGCGGGGGTCTCCCCTTTTGAAGATAGGAATGACCGTGGCTAATGACCATAGGTCGGACAGAGTGCTGGATCTAAAAGATATTTCGTAGATGGTGCTTAGTGGTTTGGTTATGGCAGTGGAAAGCTTTTTTTCAGAAGTAGGCACATAATCCATCAGGGCCAATAGATAGAGATGGTTTTAGTTTGCGTAGTGCCTTTTCAACGTTATCTTCTATAAAATCAATATCTAGTAGATCATTGCAATTAGTTGTGGTAAGATTAGGAAATGTGAGGCATTTCTAGTCATTGATCCTGATAAAGTACTACATGCACATACACACAGCCCTCAAATGGCTATTAAAATATATAATAAATGAAGTAAAGGAAATACATTAAATCACATTACATTACATTCAGGATTAGTTTTGCTTTTTTCATGTTAATGTATTTCATTGTATCTTTATCACTATCCCCAAGTGTCAACTTACAGATTTACTTACTAAGTAATCTCCTTTATAGAGTTGATCTAGTCGGATATATACAGCCGCAGCAACAGAATTTGGCATTTCTCCATAGGCTGTAGAGTGTGATTTCTGTCTGAATACTCCTGATACAACGTTCTGCACCATCTCTTGTTCTTCAGATGGTACTGGTTCATGAAGGATGCTTGAATTTAAGCAGATAAACTTATATATTAACTCTTGCTTGGTCTATGTAAGGTTTTACTCTCAAAGTCCAATATTTTCCCCTCTGAATTCAGAAGAACCAAATTAAAAAAAAAAAAACTAAAACAAGGAACATCTTCAAAACAAGGCAGCCCCTGCTTTTATTTTCCTTCCCTATATCAGCCCTTGGAGAAAGACCAAATCAGGAAGCAAATTCTGCAGGAGAACCAGAATTTTACTTTATTTAGGTGGGTTCTAATAAAAACTCCTGCAAATTTGATTCTGTTTATTTCTCCCCTTTCTCTTATACCCTGGGAGGCAGGGAGGATCCAACCTGAGTCTCCTCTTAATGCAGTCTCCATTCCCAAGATTTAAGGAATGCATCTGTCATCAGTTTCTCAAGATTTGCTTCAAGGCCATTTCCGTGGCTCTCTATATCCTAACGTTCAGATGAGTCTAAACCGCAAATCTCACAGTCCCCAGCCAGCACACCCATGTTGGGCAGCAGGAAGAAGCAACCTAGAACTAAGGAGAAATTTCCTGACAGTTAAAACAATGAATCAGTGGAACAACTTCCATCCAGATGTTGTGAATGCTCCAACACTGGAAGATATAAGAAGAGATAGGACAACATTTTTTCTGAAATAGTATAGGATTTCCAGCCTGACAGAGGGTTGGACTAGAAGACCTCCAAAGTCCCTTCAAATTGTTATTCTGTTAATCTGCAGGGAATCCAGTTAAACAAAATTGCTTTATTACAGTCACCCTCTAGGTGGTTTACAAATACACATATAAATCAGTTAAAGTAGGTAAAAATATATAACCTCATAGGCAGCCTGGACTAAAATAATCGAAGAATAACAACTCATACCAGGGTCCACACAACTGCAGGCTGGGGACAAAGCTAGGTCTGAAGCACTTTTTGGAACCTTAGGGGAGAGGGTGCTGTGCGCATCTCTGGGGAGATGTTGTTGCAATGGACATGTCCATGACAGAGAAGGCTTGCTCCCTCCCTCCCTCCCTCCCTCCACCCACCCACCCACCCACCCACCCACCCACCCACCCATCCATCCATCCATCCATCTATCTATCTATCTATCTATCTATCTATCTATCTATCTATCTATCTATCTATCTATCTATCTATCTGTGCTCTCCTGTCCAGCTTCACGTGTCGTGTGAATCCAACCACTTGGGCTGTGGAGTGGGAGTGGAGGCTGGCAGGCAAAGTCAAGCATTAGAGATCCACACAAAATAAGGCAACTCCAACCTGGATCCTGTCGGGGAGACCCCCCTCTTTGCTCTCCCTCTCTTCCTCCATGGCAGGGGTGGGGCAACCTGAGCGCAGCTCCCTCCTCAGAGGTGACCAGCAAGCAAACAAACATGGTGCTCTGGCTGGGAGGCAGTGCCGTGGAGCCCCACCTCTGGCCAGTGAGAGCAGAGCAGGCAGCGCATGCACTTTCCCCTTCACTGGCATTGGCTGGGAGGGATGTGTGAGCCGAATGTTTGGAGCTGCGCTCGGCAGACTTCGCAAGTGGGTTTGGCAGAGCCGCTTAGTGGGGAGATCCCAGCCCATTTGGTTCGCTTCAGCGTGGGGTGGGAATGCAGAAGGCAGAGGAAATCCATGCCTCTCCATGTTCAGCCCTCAAAGACTCCTTTGGAGCAACTTTTTCTGCTTTTAAAACATTACGTTTAGCAACAATAAAAAGAAAAACTTTTGTAATAGCATTTCTCTTTCCCTCCATCCCTCCCTTCTCTCTCTCTCTGCCTCCCTCTGTTTCCCACCACCCCCCACCCCACCCCCCCACCCCCTGGGAACTGTATGCCATATGGCAAGCAAGTGCCCAAATTGGTCAAAAGTCTCAACTTCAGGAAACTTGACAGATTTTTCTCTCAGGAGCTTAACAGCAGTGCCCTCAAACAATTAAGATCTCAATCAACAATAGGTAAATTGTCCCTGCTATTCTTTGTACACTCTCAGGTATACAAATAAAAGGCTCTACTTTTTTAGATACAGCAGCTAATTTCATAGATTTAATGCAGCAGCTTAAATTGCCCACACTGTTTATCAGAGAAACCTATGTTTGTAGAAACTATTGCTTTGAGCTGGTCCTATTGTACAACACCCAATATTTATTTGTCTGATTGATTGATTGATTGATTGATTGATTTCTATAGCTGGCAATCTCAACATGCAACTCTGGGCAGGGTACATTATAAAACATTAAAACAATTAAGAGAGTACAAAATAATATTTCAGAAGTCAGGGACTGGCAGAGAAAGAACATCTCCAAGTCCCTACCAACTAATATTCCTTGGCTAATGGGATATACCAAACCCGCCTGACCAAATTGGATGGACAGAAATGACTGGGAGAAGATGGTCCCTAAGGTGACCTGGCTCCAAGACACTTAGCTCCTCTTAAAGAAAAGCTACATTTGGCAAAGGCGGCATGCAAGTGCACCACAGATTCATCCAAGCAAGAGTATGTCAGGATTGCAGTGTGAGATTTGATTTGGCTTTCCCCTGGATTTTTACCTTCTGTGCCAGTGGTGGGATTCAGCCCAGCACAGGTTTGGGTGAACCGTTAGCTAACTTTCTGAGCAGTTCGGCGGAGGCAGCCTTTTGCTTTTCCCACATTAGACAGTGAATCCTGTCAGGAAGGCAGGAAGGAGATGTTCTGGTGTGCCTCTATGTGTTGTTTCTAGCCTAATCCTTATCTTCATTGCCCTTTATTAAGTGTTTTCAGAAACTGCCTCTGCAGTTACGTCTTGTTACATTGTTACAGCTAGTGGTTCTTGATAGTACACCCAGACTTAATGTAGCCTGAGCTGCTTCTCTGAAGTTTTTTCTTCTTCTTTGCTGCTTGCTTCGCTTTCTTAAAGGGAAAGGGTTGTTTTAAGCTTTTTACACTGCTTTACTGGTTCCTGACACTGTCCTTTTGGGATGTACTTCCAAGAGGCAGGATGCAAGCTTGGCACGGATTTTTTTACTGCCTTTCTGGTGGCATAAGATCTTTCTTTAAATCTGGATGATTTCCTTAGGATATCTTGTGAGGTGAGTGAAACCAGCCGGTATCTTTAAGTAATGCAAATGGATCTAAGGATTGCTTCTCCTGGGTGGGAAAGGGTGCTTTGTCAGTTCACTGAGCACAGGAGTCTCTTGTTTATGGGGATTCTTCAGTAATCCAGGTCATGGTTGTCCAAAGGTGCTTTTTCAAGAGGCAACTGGACTTTCTGGAAACCAAGGAAGTCCAGTTGCCTCTTGAAAAAAGCATCTTTGGGACAGGAGTCTCTTGCATTGCTTTGGAGTGGCCAAGGCACATGATTGCTCACTGATAGATTTTAAAAAAGGAGGTAGGGGTGTGGATCCTCCCTCCAATTCATTGTAGTTTTCTCTCATTATAATAAGGCTTAGTAACATGGCACCAGGCTTGAAGTTTATTTAGATATCTGTGGCATGTACTAATTTTATTGTGATCCTGACAAGCTTGGGAGGGCAGAGACTTGAACCTGGATCCCCTATATACTTTGTTAATTTGTCTCTATTGCTTGGCATTTTGTAACCCAAGCATGCCCACCAGAGGTGGGATTCAGCCGCTCGGACCAGTTCAACTGAACTGGTTGTTAAACTTCTGCCCAGTTTGGTGAACCGGCTAATCCCACCACTGCCTGACCCCAGTTTGGTGAACCGGCTAATCCCACCACTGCCTTTTGAGCCGTTTTTCAGGCAAAAAACAGCCCCAAAAATAGCCAAGAAAATGATCTGAAAATGGCCCGAAAACAACTGAAAAGTGGGCCCAAAAATGACCCCCAAATGGCCATTTTAGCGGCTGTTTTCTGGACCATTTTTGGCTGGGTTTTTTTGGCCAAAAAATGGGGAGAAAATGACCCCAAAACGGCCATTTTCAGGCTATTTTGGGGGCATTCTCTGGCTGATTTTGGGGGGCATTTTCTGGCCATTTTCAGACCATTTCCCAAGCCATTTTTGGCCATTTTTCAAGCGAAAAATGGCCCCAAAATGGCCTAAAATGGCTCAAAATACAGTCTGAAAAGTGGCCCAGGAAAAGGTCCCGAAAACGGCTGAAAAATGGGCCAAAAAAATGACAATTTGGTGTAAAAGTGCCTACTTTGATGAAAATTCATGCAGTCTTTGGCAAAGCGAAAAACTGGCCTCCAACAGTATTTCTATGATTAGTTTATCTTCTACACAACCGTATCAGAGACTTAGTTCTTGATCTGCAGCTTTTTCCTGATCTATCCTCTACCGTGCGCACCTTCAATTTACCTGTATCGTGCTTGGACTCCAAGACAGCTTGCCTTCAGCAAGGCCTCAGACCTCCCAGGAATGAAAACAAAGCGCCAAAAAATATGCCAACCTTCAGAGACCCATGCAATGCTCTTCATACCTTTTCTCAGGCTTCTGCTCATCTATCACTACACTTTTACAATTCTTATTGGAGCGACAGATCTGCTTTTCATAGCTTTTATAGTTTTCACAGGATAAATTCTTCCTCTGTAAGTAATAGGTTTTCAAGTCCCTCAATTTGTGTCCAGAGTAGGAGTTCCACATACTGCTTTTGAATCTATCAACACAGGCAATATCTGGAAAGTGGGGGGGAGAGATATTGCAGAGGTTATTCAATCAAAGTCTATCCTTTGCTTTCATACCTGGATAGCTTTTAAAATCAGGAGTTAAATTAGAACTTTTTCACCTTTCTTGTTTGTTCTTACAGTGTTTTCATCCATGCAATACTGTATTAAGATTCAGGCAGAACACGGAAAAGGCAAATAAATATGATAAGAGTGAAGATTTGATAAAAGTGCTCCATGCAGTTGAAGCAAAAAAGTTATTAAAGCCAAATGCTGATTCTGAAACTTAGAAAAAAGGAAGGAATAGCTTTCAGTTGTGAAGAATGGATGTTTTTCTTGTTTTTGTCTCTCTATTCTTCAGTGAACTTTGAAAATGATAAATAAATAAAAAATATTTTCCATTTTTTCCTCCCATTTCCCATTTCCTATATTTTACCTCAGAATTCACCGCACCCTCTCTCTCTATGATTAATGCCATGTATAGCATAGGATATTTTAAATAAAGGCCCTACTTCACTTATTCTTTTCCTTCTTAGTTTAGGTGGGCTTCAAGTATTTTTGTTGTACCTTCCTTAAATAAGTAAGTCGTTCTCCAGTGTGCTGACAAGAGAAACCAGGAATCAGTTAATTCTGTCTCATTGCTCATTAGACTGAGTCTATCAAACTTGTGTGGACACGCCTCCCTTGCCTGCTATCCCCAGTTTTGACTCAGTCTTTAGCTCATACAGATGTATATTAATTAGCTCCAATATTTCTAATGAGCAAGGGACAAACGCCATTTATTTATTTATTTATTTATTTATTTGATTTGCCAATTGTTTACAAGATAATAAGTAGAAGTGTATACATAGTTGTGAATACATAAAATGGGTACATATAAGAAAAATAAAAGAAGAATAAGAGAAACAATAGGACAGGGACGGTAGGCACGTTGGTGCGCTTATGCACGCCCCCTACAGACCTCTTAGGAAAGGGGTGAGGTCAATAGTAGACAGTCTAAGGTTAAAGTTTTTGGGGTTTGGGGAAGAAACTACAGAGTCGGGTAGAGTATTCCAGACATTGACCACTCTATTGCTGAAGTCGTATTTCCTGCAATCAAGTTTGGTGTGGTTAACTTTGAGTTTGTATCTATTGTGTGCTCTTGTGTTGTTATGGTTGAAGCTGAAGTATTCATTGACAGGTAGGACATTGCAATGTATGATTTTATATACCATGCTTAAATCAGACCGAAGACGGCGTAATTCAAGGTTTTCTAGTTCTAGAATTTCAAGTCTGGTGGCATAAGGTATTCTACAACGAGTAGAGGAGTGGAGAAGTCTTCTTGTGAAATATTTCTGGACTTTCTCAATTGTGCTAACATCAGATATGTAATGTGGGTTCCAGACTGATGAACTGTATTCGAGTATTGGTCTAGCAAATGTTTTGTATGCTCTGGTTAGTAGTGTGATATTACCAGAGAAAAAGCTACGTAGGATTAGGTTAACAACTCTTAATGCCTTTTTGGCTATGTAGTTGCAGTGGGCTCTAGCACTTAAATCATTAGAGGTGAGTATTCCAAGGTCCTTTACAGAGCTTGGGTCATCAACAAGATCTTGACTATTCAGCTTGTATTTTATTTTCTGATTTTTTTTGCCAATATGTAAGACAGAGCATTTATTTGTTGAGATTTGAAGTTGCCATTTGTTTGACCATTCTGATACATAGTCAAGATCTTTTTTGTAGGGTAGCAGTATTGTCTGTGGTATTGAACAGCTTTACATCATCAGCGAAAAGAACGCAATTGCTCTTAATATGATCACAGAGGTCATTTGTGTAGAGTATGAAGAGAGTTGGTCCTAGAACACTGCCTTGGGGACACCACTATTGACAGGTACAGAATTTGATAGGACACTCCCAATTTTGACCATTTGTTGTCTGTTTGCCAGGAATGCTTCTATCCAGTTATTCAGTTGTCCAGAGATACCATAGGATTTTATTTTTAGGAGTAGTTTGTCGTGTACCACTGAATCAAAGGCTTTACAGAAGTCTATGTAGATTGCGTCTATTGCTTTGCCCTGGTCGAGTTGTGTCGTCCATATGTTTTTGCAGTGTAAGAGTTGCAGATTACAGGATAGTTTTTTTCTGAAACCAAATTGTTTATTGGAGAGTAGGTTGTTTGTCTCTAAGTGGAGGATGATGGATTGATTAATAATTGATTCCATGACTTTACAGGTGACGCAGCATAAGGAGATTGGTCTGTAATTTTCAACTAGGCTTGGGTCTCCCTTTTTGAAGATGGGGATGACTGTGGCTTGTGACCATAGGTTAGGCAAGGAGCTGGTCCTGAAAGATTTTTCAAAGATTATGCTTAGAGGTTTGGCTATGGCAGTGGATAGCTTTTTTAAGAAGTAGGCACATATTCCATCCGGTCCAATAGATAGAGATGGTTTTAGATTACGTAGTGCTTTTTCAACATTGTCTTCTGTAAAATCGATATGTATTAGATCATTGTTGTTATCTGTGGTACAGCTAGGAAATACTGGGCATGATCCATTGCTGTTTACAAATACTGAGCCGAAGAATGTGTTAAAGATGTTGGCTTTAATGGTGTCATCGTTGCAGTCTTTACCATCAGGTCCTATCAAGGGTGGGATAGACCTTGAGTCTTTTAGTTTGCTGTTTACAAAATTGTAAAAAGCACGGGTGGAATTGGTGCTTAGAAGGTTTTCCTCTTGTTTAATGTGATAATTGATGCTTTCGGTCTTTATCTGGTGGCATAAATTTTTGTATCGGCTTTTGAAATTGGCAACGTGACCAGATTTGTTTTTCGGCCAGAGTGATCTCTTTTTGGATTGAAGTTTCCTTATTGTTATGGGTAATCTGCTTTTTTGTTTTGTTTTGGGAGTTGTTGTTGGTACATATAGTTTGATGACTCTTTTGACTTCAAGTAAAAATATGTTGTAATGGTCTTCAACAGTATTGCATCCAGTGAATAGAGATTGCCAATCATGGGATGAGAGATCATTGTCTATAAGATCATAGTTGCCTTTTTTGAAGTTACAATTGGGGATTACATCATTGTGGTGATTTTTGTGTGGGCGTATGTTGAGACAAAAGTCAATCATATTGTGGTCACTGCTGGAAAAGGGTTCTTTAGTTTGTATTCCGTAAATTAAATTCAAACTATTGCAGAAGATGAGATCGAGGCAGTTGTTTAGTCTAGTGTTGTTGGTTACTAGTTGTTCCAGTCCCAGATTTGTAATAGCATTGTAGAAGGTTGTGTGTATGATTTCAGTTGTACAATATGAGGTAGATTGAAATCGCCAAGAAAGATAAAAGGGTATGGGCAGGATGCAGCCCATGTTAGTAATGTATTTAGCTTGTTTACATGTTCGATGTCATAATCAGGTGCTCTGTAACATAGTAAGAATCGAATTGTGATATTTAAGGATAGTTCACAGATGATAGTCTCAGGAAGAGCAAGCTCCTGGGTAACTTGGATATTTTTTAGATGTAAGGACTTTTTATAGAAGATAGCAACACCACCTCCTCTACGAATTTCACGATCTGATCGGTAAACATGATAGTCTCTTACTGTGGTAATGGAGTCAGGGAGAGATGCATTGAGCCATGTTTCACAGACAAATATAATGTCGAATTTAGCCATATTTAGTAGGAGGAAAAATTCAGGTATTTTATTCACGAGGCTTCTTGCATTGAGTAGTTTGCATTTAAGGCCGGCAGTAGTTGGAATTGAGGTAGTTAGGGGCGTGCATGCCTAGTCTTGGGTGATGGTGGATCGGTTGAGGTAGGGTTGTGGTTGAAGGTTAAAGCTGAGTTGCGGGTTGTGTGACTTACTTTTGATACAGTCAGCATGGTAGTCAATGTACAGGTCCTTCTCTCCATTGTCTAGACGTTTTTTGAGTTCGGTGTGGAGTACACGGGAGCGGGCACGTTGCTGTATGGTTAGGTCAGGGCGACAACGGAGGTTCTTATGGTTGGTGTTGGTTTTGGCGAGTGAATTTATAGTGTAAATGAATTTACGTTTGCTTGATTCATTTTTGCAAATGACCCTGCACAAGCGTGGGGCCACTTGCAAAAATGAATCAAGCAAACGTAAATTCATTTACACTATAAATTCGGTTCTTTTTTGGACAGGGAAACAACGGCTTCCTCCAGCACTTCGCTGAGGATGCAAACTGACAGGCAGGATTCCTAGTTCTGACCGGCATAGCCATCTCAGATCCGGTCCAGGACAGCAGACCAAGGCCCCTCAGATCTTCCCATGGCTGTGGAGGGGGCTAGAGTCACTGCCCGGTCTGTGCATACTCTTTGATGCTTTCGGTTAGCCAAGGCAGCAGAGTTTCCGAATGTGTCTGCCTTTCAGGAGCCACTCCCAGCTGGAGTGAATTGTCAGGCAGGCTCCCTGGTTCCGACCAGCATAGCCACCTTAGATCCAGTCCAAAAAAGCGGACCGAAGTCCCTCAGATCTTCCCACAGCTGTGAAGGGGGCTAGAGTCACTGCCCGGTCTACTAGTGCACACTCTTGATGTCAGCAGAATTTCTAAATGCCTCTGCCTCTTTAGGAATCGGCTCCAGCAGAATGGAAGCCTCCGTGACTACTGGGAACCGTCCAGTGTCTGTAAGTGTGACTGAACTGTGTTTGTCACCACAGCCTCAGGCTCCACCAAAATGCTCCTCAAAGCCTAAATCAGTGGTGACAAGAGCAGCAGCCCAAATCAGGGCAAAAGCCCTAGCATCTAAAAAGCCCACAAAGGCTGAGGAAAAGGATACGAGGAGAAGACAGAAATCCCTGGACAAAGAAATAGCTAAGGCATTAAAGGAGGCAGAGTGGCGAGGGAAAGTAGATTCCCCAGGAGGTGACACTGCCCTTTCACGTGCATTTTACACTGAGCCATTACAACCTTTAAATGAGGCTAGGCAGATAAACAACTCACACTCCCAGACATGGTCTCCAGATGGCGCTGGAGAGCAGTCATCTCAGCAATGCTTTACATTGCCTGACAGCAATGAGGCCTGTTTCAATCCTGTTCAAATCTGCTTCCAGCAACAGGACATTGGGAACAGCTTTTGAGAAGGGTGAGACCTACCCCAGAGGCCACCTTTACCCCCACAATGGCAGGGCTCCACCCAGGGGACAGCCAAAAACCTGAAATTCCCTCTAATATGAAGTTTTTGATTTCAGAAGCCATTAAACAAGGGATTGCTGCAGGCTTGCAGCAAAGCTAGCAAGTAGCCCCCGTGGCGTCTGATTTCTCCCTGCACCAAGGGCAGCATCAGCCAACCCAGGTTCCAAGGGATTTCAAGGCCCTCCAGGGGCCTTATTCTCCCACACCCTCCATGCAGAGTTGATCATCACTCTATGACGAGGAGGGGCAGAAAGAACTGGAACTTTCTGAAAAGGAAGGAATAGCCCTGGACCACCCGGCTTTCACAGACCTTTTTCACCCTACTTTGTTCAAATCTCTCCTTTGAAGGCCAAGAATACAGCTTGCTTGGGAGCAGATTCAGCTACCCCAGATCCAACCTTGGATTTAGCTGACCCAAGCAAATTACTTTTTTCAGAACTGCCCACAGAGGCTGAAGTGATTCCCTTACCAAAATTATTTCTGGGTGTGGACCAGCGGCAATGGGTCTCACCAGGGACATATCCCAAACCGAGTGGGGGCGACAAGACGTTTTATAACGTGGCCCCGGAACTCACTGAGGCACTGCAAATACCAGCAGTAGATGGGCTGGTGGTGGTCTTGGCATCCTTCTCTGTCATGCCTACTGACACAGAGAATGTCCTAAAAGCAGACAGGAAGGCAGAGCTGACACTCCATAATGCCCATCAGACGTCTGCTTGGGCAGTCAAGGTGGCTACGGACACCTCTCATTGTTCTGGCTTCAGCAGATGCAAGATAGAATCTGGTGACCTCTGCACTCACCAGGACATAAACTTGCAGCGGCCACAGAATTCTTGGCTGATACCACTCTGAATGCTGCAAAGTTTGCTTCCAGGGTCATCGCATCATTGGTGACAGTCCGCCACCTGCTGTGGCGCCGGCACTGGCAGCCAGACACAAAACACAAATGGAAGATAGCCTCTGCTCCCTTCAAGGGAGACAAACTGTTTGGGGAGTTCTTGGACCCCATTCTGGTGGAGACAAGGGACAAGAGGAAGATACTACCATCCCTATTCAGGCGAGCTGAAAGCTGCCCCTCGCCTTATTTTTATAGGCCCTCATTTAAAACAGATCTGGCTTTCCACAGAGGGCTTACTTTCAAAGACATAATCACCAGCCCGATAGATCTGGGTACAGAGATAGGAACAGGCAGCAATTCCAGGCCAAATGGCGATTTCGTGGTGGCGGAAGTCGTCCCTTTTGCTGCTCCAAATGACTGCATGTCCAACGCTCCCATTGGTGGCCCCCTAAGCCTCTTTGCCGATCAATGGGAGGAAACTACAACAGGCACATGGGTCTGGGAGATGGTGAGATCAGGTCTCACCCTCGAATTCCTTTCACACCTCCGAGGTTCTCCATTCATTGCCCCATCTCAAAAGACAACACAAAGAGAGGCCTCAGGGAGACTGCAATCCAGCACTTCTTGGACATTCAAGCTATCCAACCGGTCCCAGAGGACCAACAGGGGCAGGGATTCTACTCCATCCTATTTTGTAATCCCAAAGTCCTCGGGGGGAGTGGAGAGCAATTGTGGACCTGAAAAGACTAAAACAACCATCTGACTTACAGGTGATTCAAGATGCAGTCCCTCTAGTCCATACTGGGGAGCATCTGAGAAGGAGACTTCCTTACATCCATAGACCTGACAGAGGCATACTTCCACGTGCCTATCCTGCCATCCCACTGGCGGTTCCTACACTTCTACTATGCGGGCCATCACTATCAGTACAAGGCCCTACCCTTTGGACTGTCCTCAGCACCCAGAACTTTCACCAAAATACTGGCGGCACTGGTGGCACACCTCAGGGCATTACTCATTCGTGTCCAATGTTACCTGGATGATATATTGATACAGTCCTCCTCCCACCTTTGGGCAGCAGAGGAACTGAAAGTCACAATCCAGGTCCTTCAAGACCATGGATTCTCCATTTTGAGAAGAGCCACCTGGCTCCTACCACCCAATTACTGCACCTGGGGGCAGTCATAGATACCTCATCATGCAAGGTTTACCTATCTCAGGAGTGGCAGGACAGCATAAAGGCCTTGGCGAATCATATCTGTTAGATCGCGGGAATGAGACTCAGGACACCAGCATGATCATCAATTGTCTTTACTGCCTTCTAGGACTGAGCGCTGAAGAAACCGCGGCAGCACTTTTACAGTCGGGCTGCTCGCGGCTGTGGCCAGTGATGGCTCTTCAAATTTCACGCCGCCATGGACCGTCCAAAAACAGTTAAGTATGTTAATACATAACACCCCTCCCCACCTGGTCTGGTTCAACCAATCTGAGCCTTGCCTACAGTACATAATCACGTAGGTAGGTGGGGCTTTTATGGGTTCGACTGGACCTGCACAGCTCAGTCACAGTTTGGCCTCTGGACTGCTCGGACGGATCTGTTGTTCCTCCTGTCCGTCTTCTTGGAACCTCTTGGAAGGTTGAGTTGGCCATGCCGCTCCCGCCAGGAATTTCCTGGCTGGTTGAGTTGGCTTGGCCGCTCCCACCAGGGGCTGCTTTCCCGCTATCCTTCTGGACCTGTTCCTGTCTCCCCAACCTGCCTTTTTCCCTGGTCTGATACGTGTTTGCGTTTCCCGACCGGGGCTAATGTTAGTAGTGGTTGTTGTGTAGTTATCAGGGTTTGTTCTGTTGTTTCTCTTGTTCATGGAGGGTCTCCCCCTCCCTTTCTACTTGTGTTTTGTCTGTTTGAGGGGTCTCCCCCCTCTTCTCTGGTTGTGTTTTGCTTGTTTGAGGGGTCACCCCCTCCCCTATGGTCATGTTTGAAGGGTCTCCCCCTTCTTCCCTGGATTTGTTTGAGGGGTCTCCCTCCTCTTCTGTGGGTTGGATTGGGTCACCCTTCGTAACTCTAGATCTGAGCTGGTCTACGTGCCATTTGTCTTTATTTCCTGCTGCCACGGACCGACCAATCGCAGGTAAGTATATTAATACATAACAATATCCGTGTGGACCAAACAGTCCCACTGGCCCTCCTCTTGCAACTCTTAGGCAAGATGGTATTCTGCATCTCAATTGTCCCCTGGGCATGCCTGCAAGCCAGGACCTTACAATGGTTTCTCCTGCCTTACCAAAGGTCCAGCAGGAGCAACTCAATGGCCAAGGTTCAGGTCCCACCAAAGGTACTTCAATTCTTTCATTGGTGGGTGTCTTGGGCCATAACCAGGGGATGTGCCTTCAAGGAGCCCAGACACCTGACCATCACCACAGACACCAACCTCTTTGGCTGGGGTGCCCACTTCCAGTCCCAGATGGCATAGAGGCAGTGGGGACTGGAAGACCTGGCGAACATCAACTGGCTGGAGCTCAGAGCAGCCCAGTTGGCACTCAGAGTTCCAGGACTCGATCTTGAACCATCACATCCTCATTCTGCTGGACAATATAGCCACCAAGGCCCATACACCAGGGGTGTACCCATTCCAGGTCCCTCATGTGAGAAGCCAAACAATTGGGCCTCTGGGCAGAGAAGCATCTTCTTTCCATCAGGGTGGAACACATCTCGGGGACACCAAATGTACAGGTGGATTGGCTCAGCAGAACCACAGTCAACCATTCAGAGTGGCACCTGCATCCAGACTTATTCAGGGAGCTGTCAGAATGGTTCGGGCCCTCAGTCCTGGACCTGTTTGCCACCCTGTCAAACAGCCAGCTACCCAGGTTCTACACCAGGGCAGAAGGGGTCAATGCACTCCACAGTCCGTGACCCCAAGGACTGCTGGATGCCTTTTCTCCTCTTCCCGAGACAGAATTAACCCATTCTTGGATTCTCTCTCAGCACACCAAAAAGGAGTGTATCAGGTAAGACCAATGCCCCTTTTCTCTCTATCAATGACTATTTTATAGAAACAGGTTTCTCTAGAATTGCACCAGAATGTTCCAAAGAAATTTAAACTAAATTGTTGGATTACATGCTTTCCTGAAAAGCATTTCATGCAAAGACTAGCAAAGGAAAATATAACTTGGTAGAATAGTATGACATAATGTCTGCTTTTTATCATAATCAAAACTTAAATTTTTAATGTCTAATATTTTTAGATTCCCACTTGCAAATTAAATTGGGAAAAATAATTTAACACTGAGGTAAATATATAGTTGCATAATAAAAATGATTTGTGTTGGTGTGTATACGTTGATATACACAACACATCATCAATAAAAAAACCAAACTAAAAAAGATTAAGGGAATCCTCAATTATGATGGTAATTGAGACTGGAAACCAAGCAATGCAGTCATAAAGTATAACGTCATATGATCATATTGCTTAGCCATGGCAATTCCAAAATCTCCAAAATTGCAGTCACATGACCATGGCTTGCTGAAATGTGATTATAAGCTGGGCAGAAAGAAGCTTGATCATGATCATATGACTTCAGGAATGCTAAGGAATTCTAAGGACTCTTTGCAAGCTCCCCTTATTCAGCACTGTTATAATTTTGAACAGTCATTGAAAAACTGGTCATAACCCAAAGACTACCTGGATATTTTCTTTCTACCTTCCAATCAAGTATTTTTGCCTTAAATATTTTTCCCACAAAAAACTAATTCTTAGGACTGTAAGACCAATACCATTAGCATATGTTGTATTTACAAGTATTACACCTTTAAAGAAGTCAACATGTAACATACCAGAATTCATATGGTACCTTTCTTTTGTGGATATTTTGTTTTTGGGAAAATGCAGCTGTTTAATGATCCATTTTTGATAAGATGGACAAGTGCTGAGGTTAACAAGTCGCAATACTTCACAAATGCCCTGATGAAACAAAACCAAAACAAAAAGTTGTTTTGTTGAATGGAGGTCTGTGAGGTGAATGAATGAACAAATATGATCTCAAAATGTAGGCAGCTTGTAATATCAAGAAATTTGTTCACCTAAATTATCAGAGTTTTAAAATCACTATTAAAACCAGTAATTAACAAAATGGTACAGAGTCTATATATGAGCCAAGACTCTGTATGGGGGTTTATTGACAGTCCAAGGTAAAGCAGTGGGTTACAGTAACAGAATCTTGCAAGTCTGAAAGTGACTCACCCCCATCCAACTTTATACTAAAGAGAACTAGGAAGGGTCAACTCTGAATGCTTGCTCAAATTACATTTCTCTTATCTGAGGGTTTCCTTGGCTGCTCTATCTCCTGTTCTTCAAGGTTATTTGTACATCCCATGACATTCATGGAGCTTTCTAAGAGCACCTAAATTCAGCAATGACTTACCATGGACAGGGCAGTCATTTTTTTAAAACAACATCTAATAAATATTTATGCTTAACTAAGAGCTAAAATAACTATAATAACACTATAAGTAATTGGCCTAAAGCATCTATTTTACTTTTATCCCTCTCTCCACCTCTCAAACAGCTGCAGTTTTTAAACCTTTACTTCAGGTGGTAACATTCTTGAGGTACTCAGAAGTGGAGGGAAAATACCTTCAATAACTTGGTCCTAGCTGGCTAATAAATTGTTTTGGTTTTTGCTTGTATTTGGTAACTTCTAAGAGCAGCAATATTGCTTCTTACTGAAAGGTTCAATAGAATACCACTTCTCAACTACAATATTTTTCTGCATGAAGTATTAGCTTTGCTCCACTGGCAGCAAAATGCTTGATTTAAAGGTCAGCACTGATAATAGGATATCATTGTCTGTCACACCCAAACCCAATAAAATAGTTGAGAAGGTAAAATGGTATGTATTTGTTATGTTCTGCCATCTAAGACAATCATCTCATTTTACTTAATGGTAGGACCAGTGCTCATCTCTATATTTTTCTTTCATTTTCAGACAGAAAAGGGAATTTTAAAAATTAAAGATAATTAAGGGCAAAGGGGACCAAACTGCAATCCTGGGAAAAGACTTGGAAGTTGTTCAGTTTGTATTTCATTACAAAAGTGTTTGTATGATTTGGAAGCTGTTACTCACCTGAGAATGAATTGATTAAGTCAGCATATACTCAGGGGTGGGATCCTACTGGCATAACAATCGGTTTGGTGAGCGTGTGTTGCGTGCACATGTGCAGTACTGGCAAAACAACTTTCCTGCAAGCAATCACCATCTCCTGTTGACACATGGCACTCAACTGTGCCGCGCAAAGCAACTAAGGTAAGAATAAAGGACAGCCTAGAGCCTGGGCAGGTGGGTGGGCCCAACCAAAGAAAAGAAGATCTTCAGAGATAACTGGTACGGTGTCAGCTGCTCTTCGGAGCTACCGGTTCTATAGAACTGGGCCGAACCAGTAGAATCTCACCCCTACATATACTTGCTTTTGACTAAAATGATTGTTTTGGAATAAAAGGTATACAGTACTACAATTATATGTATCACAGAAACATTATCTTAGAAGAGACCTACTGTGCTCATGAAGTAGTAAGGCTAAAGTATTTCTTATAAAACAACATTCATAATATCTAGAGTATTTTAATTGTTGATTTTTTTTCAAGTACGGATTTAAACATAGATATTGGCTCAGCTGAGCAAAAGGTTTTGGTGAATGAAATTTGGCTCAGGCCCAAAACTATTTGGACAGCAGAAATGGCTGAATAATGTGGGGTGAACACTGGAGATCTAGTTCTTCAAATTCTGGCACTGTTTCTTGCCCTGAGATAGTGATTTGGTGGGAGCATGGTGGCTCACATAGTTAAGACACTGCATTGGAAGTTAGCAAGCCCTCTTTCGAGACCTGAGTGCCGCTGCATGGTGAGATAAGCTCCCATCATTCACTCCAGCTCCTTTCGTATACTGATAATTTACATACATAAACCAGATTCTTAGTTTTGCAAGCAACCACCTTATTACACACAAGAGGAGCTGCATCGAGGCCCTCTTCAGAAGAGCCAAGACTCACTGAAGCACCAAGTAGCTGAGAAAAGCAGAGAGAAACACCTTTCCAATGTCTCCCTTTGCAATAGCTATCCCAAAAACTTCATACTCCAATGCATATCATAACTCCTATGCACCACTCAGCCAACTGCAACATGGAAACAAGTCCCATCAAAGAAATATCAGAAATGGCTGTCAAGATTCTACAACTCCTGGGAATAATAGTGTCTCACAAACCCACGTCCATGCTCTGACAATAGCTATCTAAGATCAAAAACAAAATACAGAAGGAAGACATCAGCAACATAATATACAAAATCAGTTGTAACAATTGTAACCAGTTCAATGTCCAGCTAAAAAAAGGATTCATCAACATTGGCTAGAGGCTGAGTAACATGACCAAAAATCACTGATCTCGACTTATATCGACACTGAACACCAGTGAGACTGGAGCGGAATGAAAATAATTGGCCATGCCAACACTCGCCATGCACACCAATTTGCCAAAGTCTGGCATTCTACAAATGCTTCAATCTATGAACATATGGATTTTATTTATTTATTTGTCAATAGCTTACAAGATAATAAACATAAGAATAAACACAGGAAATGGGTACAAATAATTGGGGACAATAGGACAGGGACGGTAGGCACAGTTGTGCACTTATGCACGTCCCTTACATACCTCTTAGAAAGAGGGTGAGGTCAATAGTGGTTAGTTTAAGGGAAAAGGAGTGTAGGTTTGGGGATGTGACAACAGAGTCAGGTAATGTGTTCCAGGCATTGATCACTCTGTTGCTGAAGTCGTACTTTCTGCAATCAAGTTTGGAGTGGTGTACATTAAGTTTATATCTATTGTGTGCTCTTGTATTGTTGCAGTTGAAGGTGAGAAAGTCATTGATTGGTAGTACATTAAAGCAGATTATTTTATTAACTATGCTTAAGTCAAACCATAGGCGGCGTAGTTCTAGATTGTCCAAATTCAAATTTTGGAACCAGCATATAAACCTATAAGAAACTAGACCAGTGGTTCCCAAAGTGGGCGATACTGCCCCCTGGGGGAGGTGGGATGACTTAGGGGGGCGCTAAGAGGCAAGGGGGCAGCAGAGGAGTGCTGGAGGTGGGCCACTTGCAAGGCGCAATTCAAGGGTGGGATTCTACTGGTTCATTACCATTCCCGGTAGTTTGGAGAACCAGTAAAACGGGCCCCAGGCTGGCCCCACTCCTTTCCCCCAATTCCTCAATTCCCTGCCCAGTCAGTCCTTATTGGGCATGCATGACGTTGCGTGGAATCACTGAGGGCCACAATGGCACATTGGAGAAGCGGAGCAAGCAAAGCTGGAGGTCAGTAATTTTCTCTGCAAATACTCCAGATGCTGTGTCTTTTTTTCGGTGCAGCTGGACTCTAGGCGCACCAAAAAAAACATGTGATGGCTGGAGGATTTTTGCAGTGAAAATTACGACCTCCAGCTTCGCTCTGCTTCTCCAATGTGCCACCGCGGCTGCATTCTAGGCACCAGCTATGCAGGCTCACCCCATTGACTGCTGCACCACTCCGCTCGGACTTGCTTGGGCAAGTCCCTCCGGTGCAACAGGCCCAATGGGGTGGACCTGTGGGGCCGGTGCCTAGAATGCAGCCGCAGCGGCACGTTGGAGAAGCAGAGCAAAGCCAGAGGTTGGTAATTTTCACTGCAAAAAACCTTCAGCCGCTGAATGTTTTTTTCGGTGCACCTGCAGTCCAGCCGCACTGAAAAAAACACGCGGCTGCTACAGGCATTTGTGACAAGGGCAATTACAATGGCTCAGCCCTGGCTTGCCTTCCCTGGCAGCCAGCCGCAGGAGGAAGAGAAAGTCACACCTGTGGGATGACGAAAGACAACGAAAGAGACAGTTGTGGGGGAAGGAACGGGGAGATTAAAGGCTGGGGCCTCTGAAAAGGGAAACGGGGTGATGCAGGATTAGCCCAGACCTTTGACAGATTACCATGCCTGCCTGGGCAGAAAATAGGTAGATAGGTTAGGGAAGGGATAGAGGGTGAGGGAAAGAGAGAGAGGGAAAGAGAGAGAAAGAGAGAAGGAACAGACAAGAAAGTAAAGAAAGAAAAAGGGAGACAGAAAGGAAGAGGAAGGAAAAAAGGGATAGACAAGGTGGGATGGAAGGAAGGGATAGAAAGAGAGAGGGGGAAAGAGAGAGGGGGAGAGAGAGAGAGAAAAGAAAGAGAGAGGGAAAGAGAGAAAGGGAGGGAAAAAGAGAAGGAACAGACAAAAAGTAAAGAAAGGAAAAAGGAGACAGAAAGGAAGGAAGCAAAGGGATAGACAAAGAAAGGGGGGTGGAAAGGAGGGAGAGAAAGAAAGAGAGAGAGAGAGAGAAAGAGAGAGGGAAAGAGAGAAAAAGAGGGAGGAAAAAGAATGCGATATGGAGGGAGGGAGAGAGAGAAAAAGAGGGAGAGAGAGAAGGAAGAAAGAAAAGAAAGAGAAAAGGGAAAGAAAAAGGGAGAGAGAAAGGAAGAAAAGGGATAGACAAAGAAAGAGAGGGATAGAAGGAAGGGACAGAAAGAAAAAGAAAGAAGGAAGGAAGGAAGGAGAAAGGTCCAACTACCTGCTCCAGCAGGGTTAGAAGTGTGTGTGCGTGTGTGTGTGTGCGCACATGACTGTCAAAACTCCAAAAACAGGCCAAGTAGCTTTGGGGAGGTCAGTCATAAATTAGAACAGTTGCTAAGCAACCAGCCATTAAGCGAGGACCACTTGTATTTTGTTTGCCAGTCACATGGCCACCTGGCCACGCCCACCCAATCACATGGTCACCAAACCACACCCACCTGGTCATATGACCAAGCCATACCCACAAATTAGGCCATGCCCACAGAATTGGTTGTTAAGAAATTTGAATCCCACCCCTGGGTGGGGGGCACTGAGGATGACTTTGTAGCACCAAGGGGGCGGTGGATTGAAACCGTTTGGGAATCACTACACCATCAGAACGACCAATCAATGACAGAGCTGACCACCCCCTTAACAGTTGACTTTCACACCACGCGACCAACCAGTTACATGACCAACTGACCAAATGTCAGCCTTCAAGATCTTCTTCCTTTGCTTTGCTTCTTTCTGGCAGTCATGAGTAATGGGGGGAGGAAGGGGGACAAGTATGGGAAGTGTTACTAATATTGTATGAACTGAGGAGGGTTTCTATTTCCATTCATCCCCTTCCTTAATTTGAACCTGGTAGTGCGCTTCTCTCAAGTCGAGCTTCGTAAAAATCTTCCCCTTGGCCAGGTGGGCCAGCATGTCCTTCATCAGGGCGAGGGGGTACACATTTTCCATGGAAATGGCATTCAGGTTTCTGTAATCAACACATAAGCGAAGGGAGCCATCTTTCTTTTCACGGAACAATACTGGGGCCACTATCCGGGGTCCAGTGGGCTGGATGAAACCACGTTCCAAATTTTTATCGATAAATGACCACAGCTCTTCTAATTCCCGCGGTGTCATCGAGTACAGCTTCGGTTTTGGGAGTTTCACCCCAGGTAAAATTTCAATACCACAACCTGTTGAACGATGAGGGGGAAGTTCATCTGAGGCCTTCTCACTGAATACTTCCTTTAAGTCCCAATATTCCTCTGGAATTTACTCCTCCCCCTTCAGTTCCTCGGTACCTGTGGAAGCTAAGTCAATAGGATTCTGGAGTTTTGGTTGAGATCGCCCCTCCCCTTCTGGGCGCTGGTCGGTACGTATACGCAATGACCCTCTTCTCCAATTGACATGGGGGTTCCATTTCCGGAGCCAGGGAAATCCCAGTATTAGCGGCTGTTCCATCCCAGGGGCCACAATAAAACACAGTCTCTCTATGCTTCCCGATTGTCATTTCCATGGGTTCCGTTATGAAACGTGCAGGCCCGCCCCCCGCCACTGATCCATCCAATTGGCAAAAGACTATGGGCGTTTTTAAAGTTTTTAGTCTTTGGATGAATGGATAACACAACTCCAGCTTAATTGGCCAGTCGCTCGTAAAGCATTGCATGATGCATATCAGGCCCATAAGAAATTTGCAGACAAAAAGAGGACTCCACAAAAACCATATCAAGTGGGCGATAAAGTCTTTTTGTCCACCAGATATCTACACACCACTCAAAAGTCAAAGAAGCTTGGTCCTAAGTATGTTGGTCCTTTCTCGATTGAACAAATTGTAAACCCTGTGACGGTCCAATTGAAATTACCTAAAAGCCTTCGACGAATTCACCCGGTTTTCCATGTTAGTTTGTTAAAACCTGAACATACTTCCGATCTGAGACTGACCCAGACCGACCCTCCTGTAACATTGCTTATTGACGGCAAACAACATTTTGAAGTTAAAGAAATTCTAGACTCTCAAAGATGGAGGGGTCAGCTCCAATATTTGGTTGCTTGGAAGCATTTCCCTTCTTCCCAGGCTGAGTGGGTCAATGAAAAAGATGTTAGAGCCCCTAAGCTTGTCAGAGCATTTCGTTCTAATTATCCTGATAAACCCTAGATACGTGTCTCTTTTATGTTAACTGGTTATTAATTCGTGCCTTTTATATTTCCCTCTTTTATAGGACTAACGTCTTTTTTCTAGGAGGGCCGAATGTCAGCCTTCAAGATCTTCTTCCTTTGCTTTGCTTCTTTCTGGCTGTCATGAGTAACGGGGGGAGGAAGGGGGACAAGTATGGGAAGTGTTACTAAGTAATAGTGTATGAACTGAGGAGGGTTTCTATTTCTTGCTTAGCTTTCTCTTCTCTGCGCAGCTGCAAACCCTTATCAGAGTATGCCACGGTCAACTAATCATCACCACCTGAAGCTGTCCACATGATGAGGTTCACAACTTTTAATTGGAAGAACCATTTGAACTATTGGGGGTGGGAACATTTCCGTCCCTTGATATATGTGATGTACGTGCCTATTTCCTCAGATTCAGAATTGTCTTGTTGCTACCACTTGACTTCCAGTAAAATATATCTTTTCTCTAATTACAAGAGTCTAAGTTTTTCTTTCTTGGATTTTAAATGGAGCACCAGCTGACATTATTCCACCACACAAAGACCTATTTAAGTTGAAGAGAAATGAAACAAGACACTTCAAAGTCCCACTGATGATGTTACCTAGCCTGGTAATGAAATGTTCATGAGCTAAACAGCAAGCTCGGAGTGCAAACCATAACCAAAATCCTTTCCATCTTTAGTACAAGGTTGTAGTATCTGTCCATGTCCAGATTACAAAGAACATCTGTCCTTCACAGATGTTTATTGAGGTCAGAACCTGTTGATTGACAAGAACCCATTCAACAGGGTTGATTAAATCAGATGCCCAAAAGGGCCTTTCAGAGAATTGCCATGTATTTATTTCCAATATAGAGGGAAACAGGTCACTTAGAACAAGTGTGAAAAAAAAGACATGGATTTCCATAAATATTACATTTGCTATGAGAAAGAAGAAAATAGACATACTAGCATAAGAATTGATACCTTTTGCCTGCTAATTCTACTGTCCACGTGTTAATTGTTAAAGAGAAAAATCATTTAAATTCTGGATATTCTATCCCATAGATATTTTCCTTTAAATCAGGTATGGACTGGGGAGTGTCTTAATCAGAGGACATTTTCAGACAAAGGACAATCTTCACGTATCATGTTCGGCTGTAGAGTTCTTCCTCAACAGCATAATCCCACTGCTGCAGACTACAAGCTAAGTATAAATGTATAGGCCAGGGGTGTCAAACTCGCAGCCTGCAGGCCAGAGGCGTCACATGCTAGCCACGCCCACCCCCAGTTTAGCGAAGGTGGGAAAAGTTGCTATATGTCATGTGACGACAATGTGTTATTGCGAGTTTGACACCCCTTATATAGGCTGAGGCTGGTGAGGTGAAATCAAAGGTTCTCAGGCTAAAACAGGCTATTATGCAAAGATATCTCAACCATTCCTAACATCATCAAGGGACCTTCCAAGCTAATTTGGAAGTTTGGAAGAAGCCAAGTCATAGATGTGTACAGAGGAATGCAGGTGAATGGTGGCATAGGAGTCAAGACATCATCCTTTATGAAACATAGGTGGAGGTACAACTTATGTATTTAGTCCAACATGGTACAAGTAATGCAAATTACATAATTCTGTTATTTGTGTGATGATATTATGACATGTATGTCATCATTTTAACATCATGGTGGCCAAAAATAGATACCAATGATCCAGGGACCACCGGTAGTCTGTACTAATGGATTCCCTTGGTTTGGCATAGACCTATTTTTAATGGATACTTCTCAAGAGACTGCAAAACTTTACTAGATTTTGGTGTTCCATATACAACATCACTGAAATACCCTGAATGTTGCATAGATCATAGGTTCATAGATTTTGAGTTAGGGACTGCTGACTTGATGCAGTGTGCAAATCCACCCATTTTTGAATTTGTAGATTAAAAAACACTGTAACTAGTAGAAAGAAAATGGTGCAAGCTTTACTATAAAACATGAAACTAAAGTAAATCTCACCTTGGTAATAAATACCATACTGTGGGTTTCTGCAAGGTCAGTGGTAATCACCTGTCCACAATAGAATCTCTCAACTTTGCAGTAATTAGCTATTTTATCTATTGAAGAATCAGGCAGTGTTTGAAAAAGATCTATAGCCCTGAAAATAGAAAAAAAAAAGTGGCTATTCTCATCAACTGTGTAACTACAAATTGAAATTTTTTTGGCTAACTACAGATCAAAGCATTCAGTTATGGTTCAGAGATATTCACCTCTAAATTCATGTTTATTCCACTATGTAAGGAATTTCATTAAAGATAAAGGAGAACACAGGCAAAGAAACCCAATAATCACTTGTTTCTAAGTCTAGCACCTGAAACAGACTTGTTATTTTGTTGGCTTGATGCAGCTCAACAGACAACCCACCATTTAATTTCTCTGAAATATCCTATGTATATATGTGCATACTGTCTGTATTCTGGAAAAATGAAAATGATGAAGTGTGGAACAGATGCTTAAGCTCTAAATAATATATATCACTGGTGCTGCTACTGTTTCCTCTTGTTCCCAAGTTAACAGCAACAACAAGTGACAAAGAGGAGGAGGGGGAGAGAAATGGAACCCAGGAAGAAGAAAAATTCAAATAGTTTCTGCCAGGTTTCTGTAGGGACCCCTGGAGATGACTTTGAAGAAACCATCCAGCAAGTGTTAAGAAAACAACAGATGCAGAAGTAGCTTGTGTTAAGCTCTCAAGACAAGACGAGACCCAGGCTGGCCTACCTTTGACTCTGGAGCATAAAAGAGATAGCAGGGAAAACATAGGCAAGTTTCTGCTACTAGCACCTATCTCAATAAAGCAGAATTCTGGCCTTGTCTGTGGGATCCATTCTCTGATCTGGTCCACCTATAGGGCTGAAAACAATTTTTCTCCAAGGTTTTGGAAATTGTGTTTCCTGACAATTTCAAATCAGCAATGTTTGATTTATTTATTTATTTTTATTTATTTATTTGATTTGCCAATTGTTTACAAGATAATAAGTATAAGTGTATACATAGTTGTGAATACATGAAATGGGTACATATAAGAAAAATAAAAGAATAAGAGAAACAATAGGACAGGGACGGTAGGCACGTTGGTGTGCTTATGCACGCCCCCTACAGACCTCTTAGGAAAGGGGTGAGGTCAATAGTAGACAGTCTAAGGTTAAAGTTTTTGGGGTTTGGGGAAGAAACTACAGAGTCGGGTAGAGTATTCCAGACATTGACCACTCTATTGCTGAAGTCGTATTTCCTGCAATCAAGTTTGGTGCGGTTAACTTTGAGTTTGTATCTATTGTGTGCGGTTAACTTTGAGTTTGTATCTATTGTGTGTATCTTGTGTTGTTATGGTTGAAGCTGAAGTATTCATTGACAGGTAGGACATTGCAATGTATGATTTTATATACCATGCTTAAATCAGACCGAAGATGGCGTAATTCAAGGTTTTCTAGTTCTAGAATTTCAAGTCTGGTGGCATAAGGTATTCTACAACGAGTAGAGGAGTGGAGAACTCTTCTTGTGAAATATTTCTGGACTTTCTCAATTGTGCTAATATCAGATATGTAATGTGGGTTCCAGACTGATGAACTGTATTCGAGTATTGGTCTAGCAAATGTTTTGTATGCTCTGGTTAGTAGTGTGATATTACCAGAGAAAAAGCTACGTAGGATTAGGTTAACAACTCTTAATGCCTTTTTGGCTATGTAGTTGCAGTGGGCTCTAGCACTTAGATCATTAGAGGTGAGTATTCCAAGGTCCTTTACCAGAGCTTGGGTCATCAACAAGATCTTGACTATTCAGCTTGTATTTTATTTTCTGATTTTTTTTGCCAATATGTAAGACAGAGCATTTATTTGTTGAGATTTGAAGTTGCCATTTGTTTGACCATTCTGATACATAGTCAAGATCTTTTTGTAGGGTAGCAGTATTGTCTGTGGTATTGAACAGCTTTACATCATCAGCGAAAAGAACGCAATTGCTCTTAATATGATCACAGAGGTCATTTATGTAGAGTATGAAGAGAGTTGGTCCTAGAACACTGCCTTGGGGGACACCACTATTGACAGGTACAGAATTTGATAGGACGCTCCCAATTTTGACCATTTGTTGTCTGTTTGCCAGGAATGCTTCTATCCAGTTATGCAGTTGTCCAGAGATACCATAGGATTTTATTTTTAGGAGTAGTTTGTCGTGTACCACTTCTGCTTTACAGAAGTCTATGTAGATTGCGTCTATTGCTTTGCCCTGGTCGAGTTGTGTCGTCCATATGTTTTTGCAGTGTAAGAGTTGCAGATTACAGGATAGTTTTTTTCTGAAACCAAATTGTTTATTGGAGAGTAGGTTGTTTGTCTCTAAGTGGAGGATGATGGATTGGTTAATAATTGATTCCATGACTTTACAGGTGACGCAGCATAAGGAGATTGGTCTGTAATTTTCAACTAGGCTTGGGTCTCCCTTTTTGAAGATGGGGATGACTGTGGCTTGTGACCATAGGTTAGGCAAGGAGCTGGTCCTGAAAGATTTTTCAAAGATTATGCTTAGAGGTTTGGCTATGGCAGTGGATAGCTTTTTTAAGAAGTAGGCACATATTCCATCCGGTCCAATAGATAGAGATGGTTTTAGATTGCGTAGTGCTTTTTCAACATGGTCTTCTGTAAAATCGATATGTATTAGATCATTGTTGTTATCTGTGGTACGGCTAGGAAATACTGGGCATGATCCATTGCTGTTTACAAATACTGAGCCGAAGAATATGTTAAAGAGGTTGGCTTTAATGGTGTCGTCGTTGCAGTCTTTACCATCAGGTCCTATCAAGGGTGGAATGGACCTTGAGTCTTTTAGTTTGTTGTTTACAAAATTGTAAAAAGCACGGGTGGAATTGGTGCTTAGAAGGTTTTCCTCTTGTTTAATGTGATAATTGGTGCATTCGGTCTTTATCTGGTGGCATAAATTTTTGTATCGGCTTTTGAAATTGGCAACGTGACCAGATTTGTTTTTCCGCCAGAGTGATCTCTTTTTGGATTGAAGTTTCCTTATTGTTATGCAAAAGCTACAGGCAAGGTAAAGGGAAGGTCTAAAAGGCCCTGGAGCTAAATTTCAGGTGTATTCCTACCTCTGCGAAGAAGCCGTGAACTGTGAAGGGTAGCTTGCAATAACCTAAAATGCTTTCGCCCAAATGGGCAGAAATGCTTGAGACAATATAATTGGGGAGTGTGTACTGCAGAAGGTAAGATTCAGAGAGGGTGAAGCTTCTGCCTTCCAGAAGTGGCTGCCTGGATGTTCTGGGGATAGGCAATGATGTAGCTGAGTTGATAAATATACCAAAGCAATTTGCTTCAGGCAATTTGATAAGGAAGATATCATGAAAGCACAAATGGATGTCTGCTGCTGCAAAAGTCCCCTCTCAAGGCCCCTCTTTTATGAGAATCCTGAACAAAAAATAGAGATCAGCAATATGGACAATCTCTGTAATGCTGCTTTATTAATGAAAAAAAATAGTGAATGCTTAACAACCTGATTCTTTTTCCACCCATTAATAAAATGGAATGAGCCAAAAAGAAATGATAAAATAAAGGTAGAATAATTAAAGGGAAATATTATAAAAGGCTGGGTCAGAAAGAGCTGAATGTTTAACTCTCTGTAAATGGGAAAAATAAGGATAAAAACCCCTAGCTGTTAGATCGGGTAGATCGGTCCCCATAGAGACGCGAGACCAAAAGTGAACATTCAGCTCTTTATTCAGTATACAGTTCTGTACAAGACCTGCGCTTTGCGGCAGCCCTTCATAGAGGAGCTGTTCGCGGCACGGCGGCCAATGACAGGGCTTTGAATCTCCCGTGATCGGTTTGACCAATCGCGGTAGATTCTTAGCGCGCCAATCACGGCTGTGTAGTTGTCCAATCAGGTTGCGGTCCGTGTGGACCAATCAAGATTCAGGGTTTGGAGTATGCTAATACAGAACACTAGCTGTAAATTCTGATGCAGTGTAATAATAGCTTATTTTTGTAAATATAAGCCCAAATCATCCTAAATGTATCCTCAGCTAGATAAAGGCCTATTTATTACAGGTCATGGCCATAATCATTGGGTCTAATTTATCACATTGATCCAGTGAAACTTGATAGATGCATGTTTTCTGAATTCCCAGCCTGAGAGAGAGTAATTGGCCCAAATCATCCAGCTGGCTTCATGCCTAAGGGAGAAGCGGAACTATGATCCTTCCACTCAGTTCACACTTTAACAGCCAAAGTACAATAACTGTCAGGTGGACAGGCAGGTTATTTTATTTGTTTATTAAACAAGTTTGTTTAGGTTTCCAACTCACACACACTGACTCTGGCAGGCATACAACATTAAAAATCTACAGTTAAAAATCCACAATCTATACCTCCACTTTATCCCATGGAAGCATCAACAAACAAGCCACTTGATTGGCTCCAAATGGGGTCCCTAAACCTGCTGGCAAAACCATGTTTTCAAAGCCTTGTGAAAAAGCAACAAGATAGGGGCTAATATTATCTCTATAGCAGATGTGTCAAACTCAATCCCAGTACGGCCATTATCAGGATTTTATTTGCCCTTGCGGGGCTGGGATGGGGCATGGCCTGGTCATTGTGGCTGACTGGGTGGGCATAATCACCCACCCAGTGGGTTCAGTGTTGACGCGGCACAGGCCAGTCCCTCACTGTCTTCAGGATGGCCCTTTTTCTAGGTCCCACCAGATGTAGTTCCTTGATTGTTGGGACCTGCAAGATACTCTGCCTTCCTATTCTCATGGGCTGGGTTGATGTAATTTGGGAGAGGTGGCCCATCAAATAACCTGGCCGCAGACAATGCAGAGTTTTAAAACTGATAACTAGCACTTTGAATTGCACTCAGAGCAGGGGTGGGATTCAATTTTTTTTACTACCTGTTCTATGAGCATGGTTTGGTGGACGTGGCAGGGGAAGGATACTGTAAAATCTCCAGTCAGAGGTGGTATTTGCTGGTTCTCTGAACTACTCAAAATTTCTGCTCCCAGTTCTCCAGAACTGGTCAGAGCCTGCTGAATACCTCCTCTGACCCAGAGGCAAATTGGCAATCGGTGGTTTCTGCAAAAGAATTGACACTTATGCAAATTTGGACATGCACAAAACCATGACAGTGGCTGCATTTTGATCCAACTCCCAAAAACCATTTCACAAGGATACCATGGTCAATGGTATCAAAAGCTGCTGTGAGATTAAAATGCTTGGTGTCTTATTGAAAAAGAAACACTCCTTATCTACGGAGTTCTTTCTATAAAGGCTGATTCATTGAACCAAAGCCAAAACTATAGAAACAATGGACAAGAGCGATATAAGGAATACCTCAAATAGTCATAGCGAACTTTGAATTCCCGTTGAAGTTCCTTATCTAGTTTATAGGCGAAAAAATCCTTTTTATCCACCACCAGCAATTCCGTTTCCTCCATACAGACAACAGTGGCGATTCTTTTTGTTTTTTGCAAAAGGGCAATTTCCTGTTAATAAGCAAGAGATAAAGGAGAGCGAATATTGTCATGGTTTATTTGTCTTCTTTTCCTACTATATACTTGATCCTTTTCCTTTTATTTAACTTCTCTCTTATCCTCCTCACTGGTCTACCCCTCCCTTCGTATTTCCTAAACAAAAGCTCTTCCCAGCTTTGCCTTCCCTTTTTCCAGACAGCAGAGTAAATCTATCAATAGAAGCCTTCCTGAAACCACCATCATTTTTATTCTGTAATACCTGAGTCTATTTGGAATTCTACAATACTTTAGGGAATACAGATGATCCAGGATGATGGAGCTGGCTTCATAGTATGCCACCTTGATTTTGAAATGTAGTAAAAATCATTTTTGTGGCAAGGATTTTATGGCCCTGGACACTTTACATTGTCCTATCTTTGTATTCAACAAGATTTTCCGATTATCAATATCCTTGAAAGTTACCTAACTTGGCGATGTTACCTGCTGGATTCTGAAGCTGAAACTTCCCAATGCTTGCGAAGAGCAACATCTTCAATTGGAAAAGCAATAGTATAATTTTTATATATTGAGAATGCTTAGAAGCATAAAATTTATCAAAGTTTGAAACTTATATTGATATTTCTTTTGTGGAAAAAAAGTGTGCATGTATGTGTTTCTATTATGGAGAGAACCATTTTCTTTGCTAATACTGAAAAGTTGAAAACCACAGTTGCAGATCACACTCACACCAAAAGAAGCACCCCTCTGAATTGTAGTTGGAGCTGTTTCCACAAAGGCACTGCTACCATCATCATCATCTGTGATAGCGACTGTACCATAATAAATGAAGTAAAAGGCAGTTGCTTCATGCCCTTTTTTAATGACCACTCTTCTGCGGCCAAATCTGGAAAACAGATAATCAAAAATGGCAAAAATGAACCTGAACAAGACTTAAAGTGCTAGCAACAGTTCGCTAGCCTTCCTCAATCTGATGCCCTTTCAAGTGTGGGTTTATTTATTTATTTATTTTTCAAATTTATATATAGTAGCTGCCCACATCACCAAAGAAGGGATTCCGGGGTAGATTAACAGTAGAGTTTCAAGAATTTCAGGCCACAAAAGCTAAAAGTTGCTTTTTCTTTGCTTCAAGGTTTCTTTATAGGTTCAGTGACACTGTAGATATACAGGGGATATCTGTATTACAGATTTATCAGCTGTGCAGTCACATTCCTCACAATTTCACACACACATTAAGGGTACCTTCACAAACACTTCCTCTGACTTGAGATATGTCATTATCTGCCAGCACTGTCTCTCTTTAATGGAAGGTGGGAATGATCTCGGAAGACAGGAGGAAGAGATGCAGCCGAGACAATAGTCTGATAAGTGAAATTTGAGTCTGAAGGACAGGTAGTGAAAGTGTCTCAGAAGAACCCTGTCTAATTTTGGACTGAATAAAGGTGAGGGATGGGATGCAATTTTCAGACTGGTAAGATTCCGTTACTATAACCTTTCAATAAAGATAGAGATAGTACTCCTGATTAGGCTTCTTGTCTGGATTACCACACAAGGCTAACACCCTCTGGAGTCAAGTAGTAAACCGTGGGGCAAACTTTCTGTAGAAGAACGCACACGTTTGACATCTGGACTCAAGACAAGGGGCATAGTAATAACTGCCAATATACTCTATAACAGACCATAAAACAGCTATTCTGGAGCAAAGAAACTTCACAAGCACAATTGAATAAAAGACTGCTAAAAAGTTGACTCAGCCTTCCAACCTTCTGAGGTCAGTAAAATGAGGACCCAGATTGTTGGGGACAATATGCTGACTCTGCAAACTGCTCAGAGAGGACTGTAAAGCACTTGAAGCAGTATATATGTCTAAGTGCTATTGCTATCACATATATTAATCTCAAAACAACTCAACAAACACAATGGGTTTTTAACATAATTCAAATTTTAATGTATAAGGAACCTGTAATTTGTGTCTGCATAACTACCAATTTATAACTTCTGCTTTTTCCCTTGCCACCTCATTCCAGTTTAAATCCTACTTCAGTTTAGCCACTTCATGTATCCAATGAAGAAGCTTATGACTATTTAAAACAACATGTGAGTCTGAGAAGATGCTACCAGACATCTGGTTTTTCATAGACTGGATATGGGACATGTAATTTTCAGTTGGACACTGAAATAATGCATAGCTTATATTCTTCTGCCTTTCTATATCCAACAGATTTATTTTGTTTGCTATTTCTTGTGTAGTATGCCACTGCTATATTTTTTGAAACATGAGAGAGTGCATTCCTTTAACAGGCATCTTCTTTTTTGTGTCTGAATAAGCATCATTCTCAAAGAACAATTAAGATCATTATCTGTTCTTTTCTTCTTTATTAATGTCAAATTAAAGCAAAAAGAATAAGATCTTGTGACCACTTGACTGAAAACATAATCAGTTTTGGATGTCTTTAAAAAGTGGGGAATAAGAGACAATCTAGACCAGGGGTATCAAACACAAAGCCTGCGGGCCACATCTGGCCTGCAATATGGTCGGATCTGGCCCTCAGGGACGTCCTGGAAAATGTAAGGGGCTGGCCCGCATCGCTTCGGACCAGTCTACCCAATGCGAAGAGGACACATGCCAGCATTTGGGGAGTGGTGTCAAGCTGGCCATGCCCACCCAGTTGGCCACACCAAACCAGTTGGCTACACTGACCAACCCACCCCAAGGTAAACCACAGCCCTGATGCGGCCCTCAATGAAATTGAGTTTGACACCTCTGATCTAGACCATGAGTGTCCAAACTTTTGGCTTGTGTGGGCCACACTGAGTGAAAAGGAATAGAATAGAATAGAATAGAATAGAATAGAATAGAATAGAATAGAATAGAATAGAATAGAATAGAATAGAATACTTTATTGGCCAAGTGTGATTGGACACACAAGGAATTTGTCTTGGTGTAAATACTCTCAGTATACATAAAGAAAAGATACATTCGTTAAGAATCAAGAATTATAACGTAGTGAATTGCAGATAATAATAAGGAATAAAGAAACCATTAGAGAGCATTTCATCGAGGCAGCCATCGTCGGCGCCATCTTGGCTGAACTGTATATAAACCACACAATAACGATAAGATTACAGTCTTGTGAGATCACATTACTAGCTCACCAGGGCTGCATGTTGCCTGTGGGCTGCAGGTTGGACACGCCTGATCTAAACATTGTAATAATGATATTCTTCAGTGTATCTCTTTCCAATGTCTCCCTCTTTTCTCTATAAAAGCAGTTATGAGTTATGAGATACTCAACCTAGATCTGATCTACACGGAGAAGAGATCTTAAGATTTTTCTTTCTATCACTAGTTAACAGTTACTGGGAAGCAAAACCAGAAGGAAGCTGCTGCATTCTTTTTTATGCGACTGTATGACTATGCCACTCTGGGACTACAACCCTGGCCTAAAACAATTCTTCTGATACTCTGAATAGTATCAAAGGCACTTTTTGTTATCTTTTTAATAACAAAAACAAGTCTGATGTGTTCTATCAAATCCTAGGAATCCATAGGAAGCCCTGGGCCAAAAGAGAAAACAAATAACTTTGCTTTATTTGAATGGTACATGCAAAATCACAATGCACAGGGCAGTAACTTAGAACAGATTAAGTGGAGGCAAGGTAGAGATAGGCAACAAAGATAGTAAATTTTATGTCACTGTAATTTCAGATAAATGGCTCTTTGGGTAGCTAGAAAGGCAATTTCTCTATTTCCGTAGATCAGGATTGTAGGAGAATATAAAAAGAATATAGAATATAGAAACAACATGGCTTAACCAGTTTTCATGTTTAAAGAAACTATGTCTACTTAGCAAATGTTTGGGAAGCACACTGATTTGTACTGAAGATTACTTAATACAAGTACCATATCTGAGAAGGTGATCTACCTGTATTATTTCCTTCCCTTCAGGTACAACCTTTTCTAATAGCAACAGCTTGGGGAGAATTCCCCCATTACCAACAAAGGGGTGCTGGGCACTGTGGGAAATGTTAATAGGATGAGCAGCTTTCCAGAGTGAATTAGAGTCAGGAGAATACAGGACAACAGTTCCTGAAAGCAGACTGAGACCTTGCAAAAATGTTCCATAGAAACTGTCTGGGATTTTGATAAAGGACTTCTGTGATATCAATAGCAGAATGCAAAATAGTGAGATACCTTAGGCTATTCCAATTCCTTTTATTGGCTATTCCAATAAAAATATGTTGGGTAACCTTGATGGAACATTACCTTTAATTGGCATACTTGGAGAATTTTAAAGCTACAGATCCAGTTTGGATTGCTGCAAAGCCATTATTATCTTCCCCAGCCCACCTTCCCTTCGCAATTACCGTTCAAAGCGAATAACTTTGGCCAACAGATACTGCAGCGTTGGGCTATATTGGCGGAAACTTTCTAAAAGCTGTAAGCGGTTGCGCAAGTGCTTTATTTCTGATTCAGTCCTCCATGTTGGCGGCTTCTTAGTTATTTGGATTGCTCTAAAAGGGAAATGTTCCTGAAGGCAATATCAAATACATTTTAAAATAAATATTCACAGGGGCAGCAGTAAAAGATGGTATTGTCGTTCTCTCAGGCATCATTAGTCCTCTCTTGCTCTCTTTCTTTTGCCTCCCTTTAAAAGATGTAACTTTTTTATTTTTTTTATTTAATTTGATTTGTCAATCACTTACAAGATAATAGGTATAAGAATAAACATAGTTATGAATACATGAAATTGATACATATAAAAAAATAAAAGAAACAATAGGACAGGGATGGTAGGCACTTTGGTGCGCTTATGCACACCCCCTACAGACCTCTTAGGAAAGGGGTGAGGTCAATACTTCAAAGTTCTATTATTGTTTGCTAGTTTAATCAGAATTTTATCAGGTCTCCTTGTGATTATTTCTCAGTTCCATGGAGAATTGTGTGGTTTCCACCTTCACAAAATAGCAATAAAATTCCATTGCAATGATGGACACTGGATGAACTTTGACCTCAGAATTTCTACAGCTTTACTAGTCCACCCAAGCCCTTCCCATCCCAGTCAGTAAAAAGGCTATGTAACAAGCCTAAGTTAATGCAAAAAATGTGAAGTAATGAAAGTAATGATAGGGGCATTGCTTTCAGGGAAAAGCTTGTGTAATGTTGAGGCATTCTTACAACTGAGAAGGAAGACGGCTGTGGAAGTAATAAGCAGAGCATCAAGCAAGAGAGAGAGGACATTAAAGTGGATTTGGGTCTATTATATCTTTAAAAGGGGTGGGTCTTGATCATGCAGTAACAGTCACAAAGGCCATTTTGACACCCTCCCCCACCTGCAGATGCTCTTGGAAATAAGATCCCCTCAGATACTCCCATGTTTCAGCTATACTGCTTACTGTTTGTGTTTAATTTTTAACAAAGTATGCAGGAATGGCTCAGATGACTGTGAATTTGATTTCAGTTCAGCAATTATGTAAATCTTCCCTCCTGGTCTTTTGTTATGCAGCTACTGGACCATAATTCCAACATTTTTCAGCCCACTAAAGAGTTGTAGCGAAGATAATACCGCTACCAATCAATCCAAGGATTGAGGAAGACAACCTTTAGTCCCCATGTTCAGTCATACTGAAGTTTATCTACTTCAATATATTCCACTCACTCTTTTGCACACCTTTCCTCCCTCAAGCATCTCACACTCTCCTCCAGTCAAGCTCAAATATTAAATCCACTGCAGCAGACACACACAAGTTTTTGCAACTGTGATTCTGTAAAGCAGGACTAAATAACAATAACCACCATGCAGGAAGTTGACAGTGTATTTCACCTTGAACTCAAAACCAAATAACTCAAATAAACCTTTGGTTCAAAACATTTTGAATTGTTGTTCTTGCTTTTATCTTCAGAAGAGATATTTGTTCAATTTCCTTACTGCTATATTCCTACCCTTGTCCTCTAATTGTCTGTCACTGCAGATATAAAACAAATCTGAAAAAATAATATATGGCTTGTCCAGACCTTTGAAACGCTGAATTCATGTCGATCAAACACAATATTGGCGCTTTTGATGTCCTAAAAAGCAGACATTGAATGGCAGTTAATTTTACATAAAATTCTGTAAAAAAAAAAGGGCTTAAAAATATTCTACACTTTTATGTTAGTTTTTAACAAATAATTCTATTTTATATTTATGGTTTCTGATTATATTATAGAATACCAATGAAAGTTAATGTTAAAGAGCAATAATAAATAAAATCAATAATAAAAGACCTTCAGTTATTTTGTGGAACCCCTTACACCTTCAATTTGCCGACGACAGTCTTTCTCTATCAGGTCAAAACCTGCGAATCCTTTCAATGCGCTGCGGAATCCTCGGCATGCTTTTATCATCAGAATAATGTTCACAATGAGCCTGCGAAAATTCTTGCGGGGGGAGGCAATACATTGGCCACATATTAAACATTTGTCATCTGTTATCACCATAAATGGAGATAAATAATACATAAATGCAGAGTGCCTTAGGCATGTTAACCCACTGTCCTCTCTAATACATGTTTGATTCTTGGAGACAAGTAAACAAAGTATCTGGTAGTGAGATTTACAAGAGCAGCTAAAACAGATTACTGTGTGGAGGAGTTTTTCCTTTAGTACAATGGCTCCACTTTCTAAAAAGCTGATCATTTTATCCATCTCTTCCCTCTCTTCAGCATTACATATGGCTACAGAGAAAATCCTTAGAATAAACAATACAGGTAGTCCTCAACTTATGACAATTGAGACCAAACATTTATGTTGCTAAATGAGAAATCTGTGAAGTGAGTTTTGTCCCATTTTATAACTTTTCTTGCCACATTTGTTAAGTGAAGCACTGCAGTTGTTAAATTAGTAACACGGTTGGTTGTTAAAGTGAATCTGTTTTCCCCATTGACTTTGCTTGTCAGAAAGTTGCAAAAGGGGATCGCATGACCCCGGGACACTGCAACTATCATAAATGTGAGTCAGATGTCAAACATCCTAATGTAAATCATGTGACCATGGGGGTGCTGCAGTGGTCATAAATGGGAAAAATGGTCATAAGTCACTTTCTACTCTAAGCATGCAGGTATACAAATATGGGACAAGGTACCAAGACAACATGTAGAGCTAATCTCAGGTGTCCCAATATTTTTCACATTCTAGAAATCTGCTGTGGAAAAAAATTAACCTCCTCAGAATTGTTTAGGGAGGTGTTAGAGAAAGGACAGGAAACAGGATAAAGGACATCACTGATTATGAAGTCATCCCAAATGTCTAAAAAAATATTCACTTATAAAACAAAACAAAACATGGTGGATCATTTGTTCATATCTATAAAGAATTATAGCGTGTTGGGTAAACCGACACACAAAGTCATAAAACTATGTTTGAACTAACACATAAAACAAAATAAAGGCATTATTGCAAGTGTGAATGCAAACCTAACCTATACATATATCTTTACATTCTCCCCTCACTTAGTAATGCATCTGTTTTCATTATCACTGGCTATTGATTATGTTAATGTTGATACCTTTCCTTGTTCAAAAAAATCAAAATATGTACATAGGAGAAGTAGCATACCTTAATTCCCCTTTTGTAGTTAACCAATTTGTCCCTGTAACCTGTAAAAGAAAATGGCTATGGGCTTTATTTTTCTTTAATACATTTTCCATCAGCTGAAATTCTCCCATTTTCTTTGTACTGAAAACATCTGTATGCACACAGAGATGAACATTTCTTGCTATCTAGAACAGTGGTTGCCAACCGGTGGGCCGCAGCAAAATTTTGGTGATCCGCAGAGAAATGGCAGAGAAATAGCCCCTGAAAGCAATTAATCCGGGCCACATGGGAAAACAAGGCTGCTCCGCCCACATGGCCCGCCCACCCGCTGACCCCCACCCTTTGGCCGAGCACAAACCTTACCTTGAGACTGAGTGGAGAGTCACGTGAGCTGGAATTGGAAGGTAAGACCAATGGCAGGGGAGGAAAATCCGCCCTGAGGTGGCTTGCTAATGTTGGTGGGAAAGTTGGTCCCATATTCCAGAGCTGTAGTAGTCACAGGACAGGCCCTTTGGTCACCCCGGAGCAGTTCCTCCATCGGGATGACTACAGCTCTGAAATATGGGACTGGCCCCTGGTGGCTGGAATGAAGTAATGGTTCTGTTGTGGCAGGGAGTGCAGCACAAGCGGGCTGAAGTGGCAGTGGCTGGAAGAAGCAGTACTCACATTTGCATCTCCCTTCACTGCGGTATATTTGCGGCAGCTGGGGCGCCAAGGCAGCCCCTTGTGTCCTGCCGCATCTGTAGTGCAGCAGAGAAAAGCAGCCGGAGCTAACCCTAGCTCTGCATATGCTAAATTGCCCCCCTGCAAACTATTGTCTCTGTAGCTGAAGCAGCGTGGGAAACTTCAGCTGGATTCTCGAGAGACGAGAGTGACTCCGGCTGCTTCTCTCATCTCTCTCAAGGAGCGCCCGACAGCTTAGCTGGAGGGGGAACCTCTCTGATCCCTCCACAGGCTCTCCGAGGTGGGCAGCAGGGAAGTAGCACTTGGAAGAAGCAGATTGCCACTGCCAGGCTCCAGGGTTTCTCTCCCACTGAGGTTGCAGCAATCGGGCGGGGACAAAACGGTGCCCGGCTCCCCTCCTGGGGCAGGAAAGGTAAGGAACAGCAGAAGCGGCAGATGGAGGGCTGATGGAGGAAAGCAACTCTCCTCTGGGAGGGTGAAGGTGTCAACTTCCCCCCCTTTCCTTGCCTGCTTCCAGGTGAGGCTGGAAGAGCACTGGCATCCCTGTCCTGGAGTCCCCACTTTCTCCCCCTCCCCTCCCCCTAATTAATCACAGAGGGTGGCAGTCCTTCTGCAGGCAGCTGCCTGCTGAGAAGCCCCTGGAGGGGCGGCCGAGGGGCGCTGCCCCCCAAGGAGAGCAAAGCCCCCTTTCTGTCTCTGCTTCTCCCAGCAGCAGTTGCCTCAAGGCCCCTCAGCTCAGACACCCACCCCTTGCTCTTCTGTCTCTTTGGAAGGTGCAGGTGGGGGAGGGATGGAAGCATCCCAGGCAGCCACAGTTATAATTAAATAAGTTATGCATGTATGTATGTATGTATGTATGTATGTGTGTGTACATACATATATATATATATGTTTGTGTGTGTGTGTATACACACATATATACATACGCATACACACACATAATTTTTAATATTAAATTTATATTTAATATAAAAAATTAAAAGTTTTATATTAAATATATTATCATTTTTTTTAAACAAAATTTATTAATTTTAAAGACAAACAAAACATCATTAAACATTGAACACATAAAACCTCTTTCCAGTATAAATTTTTACAAGGCAGATAAAACATTGTTTTATACAACATAATTCTAATCTATCCCATTTCCATATGGACACATAAATATCTTTTAGCAAATTTCTCATTATTTCTCTTTACTCTTATTCAATTACATTTCTTTTTTATATTTATTCATTTTATAGTCATCATATTCATATTTCCCTCTGACTTGTTTACAATTATTCTCATCTGACATTCCTCCAAGGTTTTATTAATTCTCAAACGAACATAAACACACAAAACACAAAAACATAAAACTTCTTTTTAGAAAGTGGCTTGGCCCCGGATTACCTCTCTTTATACGGACTTCAATTAAATTCATGCTCATCTTATATACCATTACCTATCTTATTTACCATTCTATATCTTCTATATAACTTCTCCCTGCTTTTCACTCTTCTTAATTCTATTTTATTTATTTCATCTTAGTTTAAATCATTATACTTGTATCTTCTGTCCATTCTTTTCCAATTATCCATTTATCTCATTCCCTATATATATATATATATAAAAAGATTTCTCCTGGAATCACTAATCGAAGTATGATGCCTTTCTATCGTTCCCCTAAATTAACATTAAAATAACACCTAGTTCCCAATCTGATTCTGCTTAGTACATTCTACCTACTAAATTTTAAGAAAAAGAGAAAATAGTAAATCTATAAAATATTTAACTACATAATTAAATATTGAATCTTGTAACATTCCAATTATCTATTTCAAAGACAAATGCTGCAATAAGTTTATAATAACATCAACACAATAGTCAATTAAACTCTATAATTAAACTAAATATTTTAGACATTCCCTTTAATATTTTATTAAATCTTAAAATCTATCATTATTAAGCATTTTAATATTTTAATCTTTTTTTAGATCTTATAAAATTCTAATTTTCTATCTCTAATACAAATACTACAATACTATCTTATGTACCTTGCAGAATCTTTTTTTTTTTAATAAAAATTATACATTACCCTTTATCCCTAAAATTTTTTTTGCTTTTTCCCATCTTGTTTCATACCTTTGTGGCTTTTTTCCCCCTTTTCCCTTCCTTTCTTATCCCACCTGGCCTTTTTACCCCCCCCCCTCTCCTAACCTCCGCCTTTTTAGCTTCCCCTCTCTGTTGTAGTCCTCTTTTCTTTTGCTTTCTAGCATTGTACTGATTTTGCATCTTATTTTTCTCTTTCTTGGGTGTTTTTTTGGGTCTTAAGTCCTTCATTTTCCTTCCTCTCTTTCTCCTTTCTTTCATAATCAAACTTTTGGATTCATTAAAGATGGCTTCTTCTTCTTCTTCTTCTTCTTCTTCTTCTTCTTCTTCTTCTTCTTCTTCTTCTTCTTCTTCTTCTGCTTCTTCTGCTTCCTCCATCAGTTGTTGTGTTTGCTGATAAATAGCAAGCGCCATTTCTAAAAAGTGAAAGGCTTCTTCCAAAGCGTCCTTACCTTCTTTCTTTGTTTCAACAGATAAAGCCATTATAAACCTTTTCTTCTTTTTTCTTTTTCCTTCTTCTTCTTAAAACAACCAAGCTATTTCAAAGCTTAAAACAGTTCCCCAAAGTCCCAGAGTCATCAAGCAGTCCAAACAGAGCACAAAGTTCTTCCCTTTACACTTTCTCTTCCTGGGGTAATATCAATTGAAGAAAAAACCCAGTCTGTATTTTAAAGCCTTATTGCAATTAACTTCTAGTCTCAAAATCTTCCAGGCATCTCCTCCAACAAGATCTTAATATAATTTTTTTTGTCCTCTCCCTTCCCACTTGTAGCAAAGAGCTTTAAATTTTTACCTTCTATAAAAAGGCAGGTTTTTCAATATCCATTTGTTAACTCTGTACGGAAGAAGAGTAAACTTTCTCTTTCAGCACTTCCATTCGCCGCTTTAAAAATCTCCTCTGGAAACAAAGTATCTTCCAAAAAGTCAAAGTTTTCAGGATGTTAGATGTATCTTAAGATCCCGGCTCAGCCAAAGAACTTTCACTTCAAAACTTTCTCCTTCTTCCTCCAGCACTATCTTGGCCAGCTGCCGGCTTCTTTGTGGCGGCCATTACTGACCGCCGCTCCACCGCCTTGAGAAAAGGGGGTTTTGCCGGCTGGGGAGGGGGTCTGCGATACCCCCAAACCCCTATCCGGATCCCCCCTATCTTCGGCTGCCTCTACGGGGCAGCCTTATCCTCCAGACCCGTCGGGATCGGAGGCACCAAGACGGCTAGCGCAACAGGGATCGCGCAGGATCGTGAATCCCTGCCGCCGCCGAAGCCTGGCAAACCGGAAGTCCAAATATATTATCATTTTAAAAAAAATCCTATTAGTGGTCCTCGGGATTTAAAAGTATGAGTTTGGTGGTCCCTGAGGGTCAAAAGGTTGGCAACCCCTGATCTAGAATACCACCCTATAGAGGCAAAAGTGATATAAATGCTTAATGAACACAGAACTTCCAAAAATTACGGAAGAAAATAAAAACATGCTAAATGAAGAGATCAGACTAGAAGAAGTAATTGTGGTGATAAATAGACGGAAAAAAACAAACAATAAGGCACCAGGACCAGACAGGCTTCCGGCTGAAATGTATAAAACTCAACAAGGAATATTAGGCAATAGGCTACTTAAAATATTCAGTGCGGTCTTGGAAGAGGCGAAAATTCTGCAAACATGGGATGAAGCGACGATTACAATCATCCCTAAAGAAAATACTGACCAGACAGACATTAAAAATTATAGACCAATATCTCTGTTAAGTATGGATGATAAGACCTTTGTAACAATAGCTGATAGATTCAAAAAAAATTAAATGAGTTTATACACGCCAACCAAAATGGTTTCCTTCCACAAAGACAACTCAAAAACAATCTACGAATACTACGAAGAATGCAGTGGAGACCAAGTAGCACTATTATGTCTGGATGCCCAAAAGGCATTTGACAATGTTAAATGGAATTTTATCTTACAACAATTTAGATACATGGACTTTGGGCAGAAATTTTTAAATGTGATCTCGGCAATATATACCGTGTTTCTCATATAATAAGGCCAGGTCTTATTTTTTTTTGAGCCCCGAAAAAACGGCTAGGCTGTCTTTTCAGGGGTGCATTAATTTCTCCCCCCCCCCACGCACCCTTGCCTAGAGCGCCCCGTGGGCAGCTACGCCTCACCACCAGCCGCTCCTAATGACCGATCATGGCGGAGCGTGGAGGACTTCCTACCCCTGCCAAGCACCTTTGCTACAGACCGGTTATGGTGTTGGTTGCAGCAGGCGGGGCAGCAGGCGGGCAGCAGCAGTGTGGATGTCGGCCTTGGCAGGGCACTTTAAATTGCAAGACCTTTGGTGCCTGCCACTGCTGCTTCCTTTGCCGCTCTTGCTTTCCCTTCGCATTCCTCCACTGGCAGTGTTTCAGCCGCTTCTTGGGCAGGGGAGTCGCCTCTGTAGCTTCCACTGTTCCTGCTGGCACTGGCACCTCTCTTGCTAGTGCTGTCTCCAACAACAACAGCAGTGCCGGCGGGAACTATGGAAGTGTTTCAGATGTTTCTTGGGCGGGGGAGCCGCCTCTGTAGCTTCCACGGTTCCCGTCAGTGCTGGCGAGAGAACAGCAGCAGGCGCCGAAGGTCTCATGATTTAAAGTGCCCTGTCGAGGCCGACATCCATGCCGCCACTGCCCGCCTGCTGACCTGGCCTGCAACCAGCACCATACCTGGGTCTGCAGCAAAGACACTTGGCAGGGGTAGGGAGCACTCTGTTCTCCGCCATGATCGGCCGTTAGGAGCGGCTGGTGATGAGGCGTGGCTGCCCGCGGGGTGCTCCTAAGGGCAAGTTCCCCCCCGCCCTCCCTACCAATTTCGATGTTTTAAAATAGGCCTAAATTTGAGGGGAGAGGCTTAATTTCATTTTATCCCTAGAAAACATGCTGGGGCTTCCTATGGTGGGGGCGTATTGTTGAAGAAACATGGTAGCAATCAGGAAGCAAAAATATTAATTAATGGGGAAACAACTAAAACATTTAAAATCCCAAAGGGAACGAGACAGGGATGTCTACTATCGCCGTTTTTGTTTATTCTAACATTAGAAGTATTAGCTAGGATAATTAGAAAAGAAACACAAATAAAAGGTTTAAAAATAAAGAAAGAAGAATTTAAGTTACAAGCTTTCGCAGATGGCCTAGTTTTCATTCTAGAAGAACCACAAAAATCAGGACTAAAACTCACAGAAACAATAGAAGAATATGGAGAGGTTGCAGGACTGAAAATTAATAAGGAAAAAACTAAAACAATCGCCAAGAATATGACAAATAAACAAAAAGAAACACTAAGATAATGGGCATCCAGATAGTTAATAAGTTAAAATATTTGGGGATTAAGATCTTGGCAACAACTAGCAGATGACGTGAATGTGTTTTACTGCAGGTTTGAAAGGAAACTACAGCCACCTATCTCCACAACCCCCATCTCAAATACACCAACAACAGCCAAGCCTCCTACAACTGACCCCAACCCATTGGGTTCACAACCTCTGGTGATCACAGAAAAAGAAGTGCAAGATCTATTTCACAGACAAAAGCCAGGAAAAGTACCAGGGCCAGACAAGACAAACTCCTTCTTGCTTAAAAGTCTGTGCTGACCAATTGGCCCCCATCTTCACCCGAATCTTTTCTTTCAGCATTCAATACCATCAGTCCAGACATTCTTCTAAGTAAACTAAATCAACTAGTGGTACCTGAACACACTTGTAAGTGGATCATAAGCTTCCTAACAGACAGGAAGCAGCAGGTGAAGCTAGGCAGAATCACATCTGATACTTGTACAATTAGCACAGCCCCCCCGCAAGGCTGTGTGCTTTCTCCACTTCTCTTCTCCCTAAATACCAATGACTGCATCTTAAACGATCCATCTGTTAAAATATTGAAGTTTGCTGATGACACAGCAGTGATTGGTCTCATTCAAGATGACAAATCCGCATACAGACAGCAGGCTATACAACTTGCCTTGTGGTGTAACCGGAACAATCTGGAACTGAACACACTCAAAACCATAGAAATGGTGGTAGACTTAGAAGAAACCCTCCCATACTACTACCTCTTACAATACTAGACAACCCCGTATCAACAGTAGAGACCTTCAAATTTCTAGGTTCTTCTATATCACATGACCTAAAATGGACACCTAACATCAAAAAAGCACAACAAAGAATGTTCTTTCTGTGCCAACTCAGAAAGCTCAAACAGCCCAAGGAGCTGCTGATACAGTTCTATGGAGGAATTATTGAGTCTATCATCTGCACCTCTAAAACTGTCTGGTTTGGTTCTGCAACCCAACAGGACAGACACAGACTTCAGAGGATAATTAGGACTGCAGAAAAAACAATTACTACCAACCTGCCTTCAATCGAGAACCTGTATACTGCACGAGTCAAAAAGAGGGTTGTGAAAATATTTACAGACCCCTCACATCCCGGACACAAACTGTTTCAACTCCTTCCCTCAAAATGACACTATAGAGCACTGCACACCCGAACAACTAGACACAAGAACAGTTTTTTCCCAAAAGCCATCACTCTGCTAAACAAATAATTCCCTCAACACTGTTCAACTATTACAAAGTCTGCACTACTATTACTGTTAATCTTCTCATCACTCCTTATCACCCATCCCCTCCCACTTATGAATGTATGACTGTAGCTTTGTCACTTGTATCCTTACGATTTATATTGGCTATTTCCTATATGATTTGATTGCTTATTGTACCCTATGACTATCATTAAGTGTTGTACCTTATGATTCTTGACTCTTGACTCATGTATCATTTCTTTCATGTATACTGAGAGTATTTGCACCAAGACAAATTCCTTGTGTGTCCAATCACACTTGGCCAATAAATAATTATATTCTATTCTATTTTTAATGAAACGTATAACAGAAGATTTGGAAAGATGAGGAAACTTAAGGTTATCTTTTATGGGCAGAATTGCTGTTATAAAGATGAATGTATTGCCAAAATTACTTTTTCTCTTTAAAAATATTCCCATAAAATTAGAAAAAAAAAATCTTCTGTGATTTGAATAAACTAAAATTGAAATTTATATTGCAAGGAAAAAAAAACCAGGATTAAATTAAAATTGTTGCAGGATGCTAAAGAAAGACGGGGTTTTGGCTTACCCGACTGGGAAATTTATCATCAAGCAGCTACACTTACCTGGGTAAGGGATTGGATAACTCTTGACAATATAAGAATGTTAGCTTTAGAAAGCCATAATTTACAAGCAGGGTGGCATGCCTTTTTATGACAAGATAGAAAAGAGGCCCACCGATATTTTCAAAGGCATAAGATTAGGCAGACATTACTATCGATATCGAATAAAACAAAACAACTAATATATATAGAAGCACCAATGTGGTTATCTACACTGGAAGCTTTAGTATATCCAAATCTGCTTGGCTGAGGGAAAATTCTAAACGAGGCAGGAGAATTGAAATCAAGGCAAGAATTAAAAGAACAAGGGGTGGATCTGGAATGGTGGGCTTACTTACAAGTTCAATCATGGTATAGAAAAGATATGAAAGAACAGGGAATTAGCAGACAGAAAATGAAATTAGATGAAATATTACTGGGAGCAGATGATAAATTGATAAGGAAAATTTACAGACTTTTATTGGAATATAAATTAGAGGAACAAGTAAAAGAAATGATGTTGGCTTGGGCAAAAGATATTGGATATGGTTATTAATTTGGACAAATGGCAAATCTTATGGGAGAAAAATAAAAAAATAGCATTGGCCACATTGTATAAAGGAAATTTATACAAATTGTTTTATAGGTGGCACATCCAAACAACAAAATTAGCTAAAATGTATCCAAATTTATCTCCTATTTGGAAATGCTCCCAGGTAAATGGATTGTATTATCATATATGGTGGACTTGTAGAAAAGCCCAGGAATTTTGGCATAAAATTCAAAGTTGGTTCGAAGAAATTGGTGAGATTAAACTTGAGTATAAACTGAATTTTTTTTTGCTGGGAAGCAACACAAGAGAGATACAATAAGGAACTAATGTATCTGATAATACATGTGATCACGGCAACAAGATTAGCTTATGCTCCGAAGTGGAAAGTTAAGGAAATTCCCGATGAAACTGTGACAATTAAAAATATATGGACATGCACCAAAATGGATAAATTAACACTGGAAATAAAAAATAAGGACGAGACTTTACAGCATGGGTAAATTTTACAAATCGTGGGGAAAAAGGAATGACTTAAAATTAAAATAAGATAAGGATGTTAAGATAGTAGATTAGAAATATGGAAAATTGCTGTAATGTATACATGTATATATTATGTAAATTTGTATTATGTGCTATCCACAATAGATATGTATGACAAATAGGTTTTTCAGGACGATTACGTTCATTGTTTTTAATGTTTTTGTTCAATAAAAAATTATTAAAAAATTTTTTAAAAAATTCTTCCTATCTTTTTTCTCTAGTGATGAATGGAAAAATATACCAAGAGAAAAGAGAGATTTTTCCAAACATATCCAATAGACTATATCCTTTTTTTATCCTTTTTCCATTGCTTATTAGATTGATCAACTCTAGATGGAAGAAATTAACAGAGGACCAGCAAGGCAAGAAATGGAGTATTGTTGGATGTAGTTTGTACAAAGATTCAGACTCTAATTTACATGAGAAATGGCTCTCTGTCAGGTATATGGGCTAAATCAGGTTACTCTTGCTACACCCTCTGCTGCAATTGGAGAAAGGTTTTACTTTTAAAAAAAACAGAGAGTAAAGAATTGGGCTTTTACCATCCATAGCAGCATTGATTCACCCTGGGAAATCCAAGCGTGGAAGTCTATGCAATATCTTCCAGATATCTCTGAATGATTGGTTGAAAAATGTTTCTAGCAGTACAGGTAGACCTCGAGTTATGACTGTAATGGAATGGGCGTTGGTATAATTACCTGAGAATACCCTTTCTATCTACGCTGCAAGAGAGTCCAGGATGGGTAGACTCCTCCCCATGACATCATAGAGCTGAGTCTTCCAGTATATAAAAGCCGGCCCCTTGCTGACTCCCCCAGCTTTAGGCGTAGGTATGTGACAGATGTTGAGTGTCTATGGAAGCAAAAAAACAATTAGAAAACAGCCCCACCTCCGATATCCAAAAGCAGACAAACCAAGGATGGGGCTGGACTCTCTTGTAGTGTAGATAGAAAGGGCGTTCTCAGGTAATATACCAACACCCATTGTCATCGACTCTGCATCAAGAGTCCAGGATGGGACATACCAAAGCCTGCATGTCCTCGGGAGAGATCTTGTCCAGTTAGCTTACACCACTTGTGGAACTACCCTCTGAAGTACCCGTCTGCCAAATGCTGCATCTGCCGAAACAAATGAGTCCAGATGATAATGTCATATGAAGGGAGACGGAGTTGTCCAGGTAGCTGCCCTACAGATCTCTGCAAGAGATGTCTGTGTAGACCAAGCGGCCAAAGTAGCCATGCTTCTGGTGGAGTGCACAGTCAGAGTTCTGGGTACTGGAAGGGAAAAAGTCAGGTAGGCCTTGGAAATACATGCCCTGCTCAGGGTAGGAGAAGAAGCCTTGCACCCCAAGGAGTTGGAGAGAAAGACATGAACAAGGCCTCAGTCTTCCAAAAAACAGCTGTACATTTGATGTAGATGTGAAGAGTTCTTCTTACATCCAACGTATGCCACTTATGTTCCAACTCGTGGCTTGGGTTGGGACAGAAATCAGGTAACACAATTTCTTGGGCCAGATGGAACCAGGAATTGAGTTTCGGGACAAAAGTAGGATCTAAACATAAGACCATCCTGTTCTCATGAAAGGTACAGAGGTCCTGTCTAACTAAGAGTGCTGCCAGTTTTCCCTTGTAAGGCATCAACAGGTCAGGATGGGTAGTACTCTTCCTTATCTGCTTAGAACTGAGTCTGTGCAAAAGGCTTATTAGCCTAGCTCCGCCCACTCTGGGTGACTCCTCCCCAGTTTATGCTTAGTCCTTAGCAGCTAAGGACGTGGGTTTTGCCTCTCCTGTTTTTGGACTTTTACTATTCCAAAGACAGACTCCTAACAAAGAAATTTCCCCTTAAGGGAAAATACGCCTCCGTTTTGCCTTCTTTTCAAGCTTGGCGCTCCACTTCGCAGCTGCTGATCGGGAGCTGCCAAACAGCTGAGAGCTGCTCCGGGGATCCGGAGCTGCCTGAAGAGGCCACAGGGGCCATTTTAAGCCCTTCAGGGCGAAGATAGCAGCTCAAACGGCCAGAGAGTCGTTCATCAGGGCGGAGACTTCTGCCCCATCTACAAAGCTGTGGAACCGTTTTTCGGCACTCCACGGCAAAGAGAAGTTGTTGCTTCGCCAGACGGCCATTTTCTGAGAGTGTGGGCGTCGGCCACGCTCCTTCTTCAGCTGCAGGGTTGGAATTCCCACACACACAGTGAAGCAAGCAGCCGCACGATCCTGTGGCTGCCTTTTTTGCAGTTTCTCTGCCAACTACAGAACAACAAAGATCCAGGGAGAGCTCAGTTCCTCCCTGGATGAAGAAGAGAATCCTCATGGTGGTCAGGTGGCCATTTTGAAGACTCCTCGTGGCCAGCAGCCATTTTGAACACCACAGTTGGCCATTTTGAAGACTCAGGCGGCCATTTTGACCAGGCTTCTTCTTCTCTTCCCACCACTCCTGCACCTTTTTGTCACCACCAGTTGCTGTTCCTGCTGCAGATGACATTGAAGGGTAGGCTCTAAAAAAATCTCTAATTTCCCGGTGGGGGATTAGTTTCCCTATCCCAAAGTAGACCAGGACCCTTGGCCTTCTGGTAGGGCCTGGTCTATCCATATTGCCCTAACAGGCCCAGGAGGGTTTGAGTCCCAGTAGGAAGAGAAATCTTTCTACTGAAGTGTTTTTGTGAAGAAGAAAGTGGTGGTTTGTGTGGGGATAGAGAAAATTTCCCCTGAAGATAATCCATAAATCCCTTCGTGTGTTCTCCTGCCACAGAACTTCCAGTCAGATTTGGCCTTGCTGCTCCACGATGGCTGAAGCTCCAAGGGAAACCAGAACTTCTAAAGCAGCCAAGCCTCAAAAGGTGGCTCCTGCTGCTTTGACCAAAGGGGAGCAGCCTGTAAAGAAGGCCTCAAGAACAGAGGAGAAGGATGCTTCCAGGCATAATCAAGCCATCGAGAAGCATATAGCCAAGGTGCACCAGGCCTCTTCTCGCATAACGTCTGCACGGCCCTCTTCTCCGGTTGCACTCAGTGAAGTGGATTTGGAGGAGCCTAGACCTTCTTCCAGACCTGATTTCCAAACTTGGTCCCCTAATGTATCCAGGCGAGGCGCATCTCCAGTTCCTTCTGAAGGGGACAGTTATTCAGGGTACCTTGCCAGGAGCATGGATGCAGTAGACAGGGGCTGGAACCTCCCTTTCCTTCTACTGCATTGGCAGCCCGCCCTGCTGATCCTTCTGATACGGATGTCCCAATGAATCTACAACTCCTGATAGACAAGGTAATCAGGAAGGGCGTCACAGAAGGTTTACAGAGAGCGACTCATCACTCTTTGCCTGTCTCTGATTTGTCTGAAGGAAAATCCTGTGTGTGTGAAGCTCTTTTGTCAGAACGAGGCTCCTTCATTTATTTATTTATTTATTTATTTGATTTGTCAATCGCTTACAAGATGATAAGTATAAGTATATACATAGTTATGAATACATGAAATGGGTACATATAAGAAAAATAAAAGAAACAATAGGACAGGGACGGTAGGCACGTTGGTGCGCTTATGCACGCCCCCTACACACCTCTTAGGAAAGGGGTGAGGTCAATAGTAGACAGTCTAAGGTTAAAGTTTTTGGGGTTTGGGGAAGAAACCACAGAGTCAGGTAGAGTATTCCAGACATTGACCACTCTGTTGCTGAAGTTGTATTTCCTTCAATCAAGTTTGGTGCGGTTAACCTTGAGTTTGGATCTATTGTGTGCTCTTGTGTTGTTATGGTTGAAGCTGAAGTATTCATTGACAGGTAGGACATTACAATGTATGATTTTATATACCATACTTAGATCAGACCGAAGATGGCGTAATTCAAGGTTTTCTAGGTCTAGAATTTCAAGTCTGGTGGCATAAGGTATTCTACAACAAGTAGAGGAGTGGAGAACTCTTCTTGTGAAATATTTCTGGACTTTCTCAACTGTGCTAATATCAGATACATAATGTGGGTTCCAGACTGATGAGCTGTATTCGAGTATTGGTCTAGCAAATGTTTTGTATGCTCTAGTTAGTAGTGTGATATTACCAGAGAAAAAGCTACGTATTAGGTTAACAACTCTTAATGCCTTTTTGGCTATGTAGGTACAGTGGGCTCTAGCACTTAGATAATTAGAGATGAGTATTCCAAGGTCCTTTACAGAGCTTGGATCATCAACAAGATCTTGACTATTCAGCTTGTATTTTATTTTCTGATTTGTTTTGCCAATATGTAAGACAGATCATTTATTTGTTGAGATTTGAAGTTGCCATTTGTTTGACCATTCTGATACATAGTCAAGATCTTTTTGAAGGGTAGCAGTATTGTCTGTGGTATTGAACAGCTTTACATCGTCAGCGAAAAGAACGCAGTTGCTCTTAATATGATCACAGAGGTCATTTATGTAGAGTATGAAGAGAGTTGGTCCTAGAACACTGCCTTGGGGGACACCACTATTGACAGGTACAGAATTTGATAGGACGCTCCCAATTTTGACCATTTGTTGTCTGTTTGACAGGAATGCAGTTATGCAGTTGTCCAGAGATACCATACGATTTTATTTTTAGGAGTAGTTTGTTGTGTACCACTGAGTCAAAGGCTTTACAGAAGTCTATGTAGATTGCGTCTATTGCTTTGCCCTGATCGAGTTGTGTAGTCCATATGTTTTTGCAGTGTAAGAGTTGCAGATTACAGGATAGTTTTTTCCTGAAACCAAATTGTTTATTGGAGAGTAGGTTGCTTGTCTCTAAGTGGAGGATAATGGATTGGTTAATAATTGATTCTATGACTTTACAGGTGATGCAGCATAAGGATATTGGTCTGTAATTTTCAACTAGGCTGGGGTCTCCCTTTTTGAAGATGGGGATGACCGTGGCTTGTGACCATAGGTTAGACAAGGAGCTGGTCCTGAAAGATTTTTCAAAGATTATGCTTAGAGGATCAGCTATGGCAGTGGATAGCTTTTTTAAGAAGTAGGCACATATTCCATCCGGTCCAATAGATAGAGATGGTTTTAGATTGTGTAGTGCTTTTTCAACATTGTCTTCTGTAAAATCGATATGTATTAGATCATTGTAGTTGTCTGTGGTTCGGCTAGGAAATACTGGGCAGGATCCATTGCTGTTTACAAATACTGAGCCGAAGAATGTGTTAAAGATGTTGGCTTTAATGGTGTCGTCGTTGCAATCTTTACCATTAGGTCCTATCAGGGGTGGGATGGACCTTGAGTCTTTTAGTTTGTTGTTTACAAAATTGTAAAAAGTGCGGGTGGAATTGGTGCATAGAAGGTTTTCCTCTTGTTTAATGTGATAATTGGTGCATTCAGTCTTTATCTGGTGGCATAAATTTTTGTATCGGCTTTTGAAATTGGCAACGTGACCAGATTTGTTTTTCTGCCAGAGTGATCTCTTTTTGGATTGAAGTTTCCTTATTGTTATGGGTAATCTGTTTTTTTTTTGTTTTTTGGGGGGGAGTTGTTGGTACATATAGTTTGATGACTCTTTTGACTTCAAGTAAAAAATATGCTGTAATGGTCTTCAACAGTATTGCATCCAGTGAATAGAGATTGCCAATCAAGGGATGAGAGATCATTGTCTATAAGATCATAGTTGCATTTTTTGAAGTTATAATTGGGGATTACGTCATTGTGATGATTTTTGTGTGGGCGTATGTTGAGACAAAAGTCAATCATATTGTGGTCACTGCTGGAAAAGGGTTCTTTAGTTTGTATTCCGTAAATTAAATTCAAACTATTGCAGAAGATGAGATTGAGGTAGTTGTTTAGTCTAGTGTTGTTGGTTATAGTTGTTCCAGTCCCAGATTTGTAACAGCATTGTAGAAGGTTGCATGTATGGGTTCAGTTGTACATTCATTTAGGGTGCAGTCAATATGAGGTAGATTGAAGTCACCAAGAAAGATAAAAGTGTGTGGGCAGGATGCTGCCCATGTTAGTAGTGTATTTAGCTTGTTTACATGTTCGATGTCATAATCAGGTGCTCTGTAACATAGTAAGAATCGAAATGTGATATTTAAGGATAGTTCACAGATGATGGTCTCAGGAAGAGCAAGCTCCTGGGTAATTTGGATGTTTTTTAGATGTAAGGACTTTTTATAGAAGATAGCAACACCACCTCCTCTGCGAATTTCACGATCTGATCGGTAAACATGATAGTCTCTTACTGTGGTAATGGAGTCAGGGAGAGATGTGTTGAGCCATGTTTCACAGACAAATATGAGGTCGAATTTAGCCATATTTAGTAAGAGGAGAAATTCGGGTATTTTATTCACAACACTTCTTGCATTGAGTAGCTTGCATTTAAGGCCAGCAGTAGTTGGAATTGAGGTAGTTAGGGGCGTGCGTGCCTAGTCTTGGGTGATGGTGGATTGGTTGAGGTAGGGTTGTGGTTGAAGGTTAAAGCTGAGTTGCGGGTTGTGTGACTTACTTTTGATACAGTCAGCATGGTAGTCAATGTACAGGTCCTTCTCTCCATTGTCTAGACATTTTTTGAGTTCGGTGCGGAGTACACGGGAGCGGGCATGTTGCTGTATGGTTAGGTCAGGACGACAATGGAAGTTCTTATGGTTGGTGTTGGTTTTGGTGAGTGAATTTATATATACCTCAATATATATACTTCAATATATACCTTAAGTTTATGACCTTCAATATAATGCATAATACATAACTTCCAATCGAATTCTGCTTGGCACATTCTTATAATACACACTATATTCTTTAAAAAAAAAAAAAAGAAAGATTGTAAATATATGTAATTATAAACCCTCATTCCATTCCAGTTCAGTTCTATCATTAATAATCATTAAAACCATAACATCTTTAACACTTCTTTTCAATTAAATATCATACTTCCTTAAAAACACATATAATCTCTATAATTAATTTTTCCCTTATTTCTCTTCACGTTTTATAAATCATTAAATATACCTTTTGTTACATTTATTTATTGACAAACATTCCACTGAATTACGATAGCTATTTTATCAGACATTTTAATCATACATTGTTTCATATTTTCTAAAATTATTTCTGCTTCTAATATAACCATACTATCTTATGTACCTTTGCAGAATCCCTTTTTCCATTAAGTTTTCACCCATTATCTCTAAATAGACCCTGTTTCTCTATATTTTGCTTCTGTCCTTTATAACTTCTTTTCCTTTCTTTCTTCCCTCTCATCATCTCCCTCCCCTTTTTACCCCCTTGTCTCTCTAGTTCTAATTCTCTCTTCTGCATTTCCCTCTTCTGTTGCTTTCTGATTTTATGCTTATTTTTCACTGTATTTTTTTTTTTGGAGTTGTTTTTCCCAATCTTAAACTTTCCATTCTCTTTCCCCGCTTTCCTTCCCCCCCCCATCTAAGATTACTTGTTCATTAAAGATGGCTTCTTCTTTGTCGCAATCTTCTTGTTCTGCAGGCATTTCTTGTTGTTTCTCATAATTCCAAATCTCCATTTCTAAACACTGAAATATGAAGCCAAAAGAACCTCTCCCTTCTTGTGCATCTTTTTTGTACTTTTTAAGTTCCATTTTCAGTTCTTCTAAAAGTGGAGCCATTTTAAAAAGTTTTAAACAACCACCTGATTGATTTTAGTCATTCAAAACAATAACCAAGAATCCAGAAATCATCAAGTAATCCAGATAGTCCCGAGTTATATCTTCTTATTTCTTTTTCGACTTTCTCTTCCTGGGGTTTTTGTTGCGATGTTTCAGTTAAAATGTATCTTTTGGAAGTCTTGTTGAGATTTTGCTGTAAGTTCTTTTTTAATTCCAGGCAGTTTCCTCCCTTCCAGATCCTGCCCTTTTATTCTTCCTCTGTCCTTTCCTGTTTTCAAAAGCTTTTAATTATCTAGAAATCTTTATTATCCCTTTGACTTTTTATTTTCAGCATTAAATGCCTATTAATGTCAAAGTGGATTTTTTTCCAATTTCTTGCTTAAGTCTCTTAGCTGTCAGTATAGGAAAAGGAGAAAACCAAATCTTTTTCTTTTTCTCTCTCCTTCATTCCAGGGTACCTTATTTGTTGCTTTTGCTGTTTGACCTGGTCAACCAAAACTTTCTCTTATCTTCCTCCTGCACATTCTTTTCCAGTCAAGTTCTTCTTTGTGGTGGCCATTTCTGACCACCGCTGCAACTGCCTTCGGGAAAGGGAGTAATGGCCAGCTGGGGAGGAGAGATGCGGCTCTCCTCAACCCTGCTGGCAGTCTCCCCCCTCTTCACCACCTCTACAGGGTGGCTTAGCCCCGAAACCAGCCAGCTCGGGGCGCTCCAGCGGCGAGCACGGATCGAAGCCTCGCAGAGACGAGGTTTCAGTCTGTCGCTGAATAAGCTCAAACCGGAAGTCCGCGTTGTGTCTTTTTTTTCAAGGTTGGATAATCTTTCTTTTAAAGAGTCCAGGGATGCTACTATGGTGCCAAGGGATGTTATTTCAATGGTATCAACTCTTTCCAACAGATCCAGTTTGGGTCTGCATGATTTGCAGAGATATGGAAACTCATTGAATGATTCTAGGTATTGAATCATTTGCTCAGATAATCCCAAGCAGTCATGATGAGTGCCTTCCGTAGAATGGAGTCTTTGTTTTGTTCTTTACAGCCATCCTCATTGGAGGGTAAGATTTCTCCATTCACAGTAAGTAGATGGATCAAGGCTTGTATTGCTCAGGCCTATTCCAGCAGGGCCCTGCCAGTTCCCAGGGGCATAACAGCCCATTCCATCCATAGCGCAGCTACGACAATGGCATGGGCTACACAGGCATCGGTGGAGGAGATCTGCAGGGCTGCTACCTGGACTTCACCTTTGCCTTTCATCCGTCACTATTGCCTGGATTCATTTGTGTCAGCAGATGTGGCGTTTGGTAGATGGGTCCTCCAAAGGGTCATTTCGGACCGTGCCAGTCAGGACCGGTCTTAACCCCCCCTGAGGACAACCCTGCTTTGGTATGTCCCCACCTGACCTGTCGATGCCTTACAAGGGAAAATGGGTGTTGTTTACCTGAATGCCACTTTTCCTTGTAGGCATGACAGGTAAGCCGCATCCTTGGGTTGGTTCCTTCCTGGGACCACGGGTGGGGCAGGTCCTGCTAACTTTGTTTTCTTTTTCCTTCACTAGAGGCAACCCAATCTGTCACACGAACTTCGCATAAACTGGGGAGGAATCACCCAGAGTGGGTGGAGCTAGGCTAATAAGCCTTTTGCACAGACTCAGTCCTAAGCAGATAAGGAAGAGTATTACCCATCCTGACCTGTCTCGCCTACAAGAAAAAGTGGCATTCAGGTAAACAATGCCTATTCTGACACTCTCCGGGCTGAAGTAATAGCGACTAGAAAGGCCACCTTGAAGGTCATGAACTGAAGCAACACCAATCTGAGGGGTTTGAAAGGAGACCCAATAAGGGCTTGAAGCATCTTAGGAAGCTCCCACTTGGGGTACCTGTGAAACACCAGGGGACGGAGATTAGAGGCCCCTCTTAAAAACCTATGCATGGATGGATGGTGGGACGGGAGAAGTTTTCCCAGTGCAGAACCGATAACAGAGTTGCCACCTGGTGGCGGAGGGTGTTGAGTGAGAGCCCCTTATCTAGTCCATCCTGAGGGAATAGCAATACATCCGCTACTGATGTCGAGGTGGGAACGCGGTTCTCCCTCAAACACCAATTGCAGAAAACCTTCCATGTGGCATTGTAAATGAGTATTGTGGAAGGTTTACAGGAAGCCTGGATGGTGTGAATTTGGAAGGTTAGAATCGCTCAGATGTTGCCACTCAAGCACCACACAGTCAAGTGATACCACTGAGGGTCTGGGTGCATCAAGTCCCCCTGATGAAGGGAGATCCTGTGGGCTGGGATCCTCAACGGCTGTGTTACAGATTAGTTCATCAGATCAGCAAACCAGGGTCTCCTGGGCCAATGAGGCTCCAGGAGAATCAGCTCCACCTTTTCCTCCAACATCTTCCGAATGATTTCCGGAATGATAGGAAGAGGAGGAAAGACGTAGAGGAAACCTGGGGGCCATCTGCTCCGAAGAGCATTGGTCCCCTCCACTCCCTGAGAAGAGAACCTGGTGAAATATCTGCTCACCTGAGTGTTCAGGGGAGTGGCAAAAAAGTCTACTGAGGGAGTCCCAAATCTGAGGGAGAGATCCCTGAACAGAGAGGGATGGAGACTCCACTCTGAGTGGTCGACAGTGCTCCAACTCAGCCAGTTGTCCTGAGAGCTGTCAACCCCTGAAATGTGATCTGCCCTGATGGATAACAGGTGCCTCTCCACACACCGCCCTAGGTGCTTGGCTTCCCTCATCAAAGCTCTGGATCTCGTCCCTCCCTGATGGTTGATGTGTGCCTTTGCAGCCATGTTGTCTGTCAACACCAACACATGTGCCCTTGCCACCCTGGTTCGGAAATGTTTCAATGCCAGGAAGATGGCCCTGTGTTCCAACCAGTTTATGGGGCAAGTCCTGTCTACTTGAGACCACCTCCCTTGGACCATCTGACCAGCCAAATGGGCCCCCCATCCCTGGAGACTGGCATCTGTGCTGAGCAAGTTTCTGTCTGGTTCCTTGAACAGATGTCCCCTCCAGAGAGCCGGGGATTGCCACCACCAAAACAAGAGAAGAATCTGCGGTGGGACCTGCACTCTGGAGGAAGAGTTACTGTTTCCTGCTAATTAATAAGGTAGCAGGAACCATTGAAGGGCCCGGGAGTGCAGCCTTGCCCAAGGGATGATGCCAATACAGGAAATCATTTTCCCGAGAAGTCTAGAAAGATGAGACAAAGGGACTGCACATTGGCCTTGAATCTGAAGAATCATCTCAATGAGGTTTTCTCCTCGATTTGGGGGAGAGGGAAACCTCGCAAAGAGATGTATCGATGATCGTGCCCAAATGGAGTAACCTGGTTGTGGGAGAGAGATAACTTTTCTTGAAGTTGATCGAAAAGCTATGGCCCTGTAGAAACTGCAAAGTAGTGTTGAGATCTTGCTGTGCAGACTGGAGCGACATTGACTGAATCAAGATGTCTCCAGGTAACACTGAAGTCTCACAGGAACTGACTGAAGCAATTCACCAAAGCCGCCAGCACCTTGGTGAAGACTCTGGGAGCTGATGAAAGCCCAAAGGGCCCTGAAAATTCTCGTTCCGGTAACAAAAATGAAGAAAATGAAGTCAATGGAAGAGAACGCTCCCGAACGCTCTCTAGGATCAAATGCAATGTCTGCATTTTAAAACGCCCATACAGGATAAACTTGTTCAAAAACTTGAGGTCGAAAATGGTTCACCACCACCCCAATGCCTTGGAGACCCGAAGAGCCTAGAGTCAAGGTCTCATTGATCTGCTGGGACCAGGTGTATGGCCCTTATGTCCATGAGGTGTTGAATGGCCAATTCCACAAGGGCCCGTTTGGCACTAGCCCAAGAAATGGGACATCTCACAAAAAACATGAGGTGGGAAGAGGAATTCCAGTTGCAGACCTGACCTCACCGTACTAAGTACCCAGGTGTCTGATGTAGACTCCTCCCATCTGGAGGTAAAGAATGCCAAAGAGCCTCCGATGGGGGGGGAGAATGGGCATTTACTTGGAGTGTCGGAAGGAACGGCTTCCTCCTGTTTACCCGTAAGTTGTTGCTGCCTGCCCGCTACCTCTGGTCATTGTTCCTGGTGCTGAGGGAACGCCCTCTGATTATGGGAGAAGCGAGATGTGGACTTGGCCCGAAAGGAGGAGGGATGAAAATACGGAGTTGGATGATAATCCACCCTCTTTCCCGTTGAAGACAGGACCTTTCTCTTGTCCCTGGTCTTGACCAAGTATGGGTCCAGGGTCTTTCCAAAGAGCTTCTCTCCAGCGCAAGGAGCTGATGCCAACTTCCATTTTCGGCAGGAGTCAGACTGCCAATTTTGCAGCTAGAGGAGCTGTCTCACAGTCACCGAGGAAGCCATGGCTCTAGAGGCAAATTTGGCAGAATTTAAAGTGGTGTCTGAAGTAAATTCAGCCGCTGCAATAATCTTGTTCAGATTCTGGTGCGACCTGAAGTCGGTTGGTGGAAGGCGATCTTGTAATTGATGCAGCCAGTGGAGCGAGGCCCTAGTGAAAAAAGACACTGCTGTGGAGGCCTGGACCGTCCAGGCTGCAGCCTGGTGGGTACGCTTGAGCGTTTGTTCTGATTTCCTATCTTCCAACTTGAGCACATCCTCTAGTTCAGTGGGGGTGCCAGAAGAAGAAAATGAGGCTACCACTGGGGCATCCACAGTGGGCACTACAAGGGCATTGAAGGACCCACATTATAAAATCGCCTGTCATGGGACGAAGGTCGAGGCCCAGCAGCAGGTGAGGCCTCCGCTCTTCAACCAGGTTCAGGAATAATAGAGGAGATGGGAGAGCCTCAGAGTGCATCACTGGTTTGGAGAAGAGGGAATCCCCAGGACCAGATGAATCCCCTTGGGGTTCAGGAGCCACCTGTTCTGGGGTCAATTGGGCGGCAATCAAGGCTTTTTGAAGGAGAGACTTAAATAAAGCCGGCTTGAACACGGCCGTAGAAGGGGGCTGCTCAAAGCGAACCCCCTCTTCCTCAGACATATTAGTGTCTATGATCTCCCCCTCTTCTTCCTCAGATCCTGAGGATCTATTATGCTCCAATCCTGAGGATCTACTATGCTCCAAGGGATTGGTGTAACCCCTATCATCATAATCCCCCCAGTCATACTGGGTGGAGGGACCACTGAGCTACTGATGCCTGGCATATCCTTTATGTAGAAGGGAATAAGCTGGGAACAAGGACTGACCACTCCCTAAAGGACAAAGGAGCTGCTGGAAGCCTTCTGCTAGGCCCTGCCTGATGGTTATAGAGACCATATCTCTAATATCACTGGGCCCAATGCCAGAGGGGGGATTAGCCGGGCATGGACCTGCCACTGAAGGAGTAAAGGTAGCTTCAGGTCTAGGCCTATGGGCGCCCTGGGAGACCTGACCAAGGGGGAGACTCAGAGGAGCTTGCCTAAAATTAGGCCCAGATCTACTTAAATCTTGGGGACAAAATTCTTCCTCTACTCTTTCAGGGGACCAGGCATATAGAGGTAATGGCTTCAGCCTCCCCTTCCCTGGGACCAATCTCTGGGCCAACCTGCAGATCCAATGGGTGAGAAGCCTGTTGTAAACGACCTCTCATTTGCTCCAGGGTTTTTTGAAATTGCCTTTCCAGGGCCGCATGTCTTCTCTTCTCTGCCCTGAGTTCAGCCTTGGAAGTTTTCTTGGGCGCCAGTGCCTTGGCCCTGATTTGTGCAGCAGCCTCTCTCTGACCAGACTAGCCTCTCTGCCTCTTTCTCTTTCGGGCCCTGATCTTCCAGGCCCGAGAGTTCTGCGTTGGCCCTGTCTGACTCCATGTTGGACATAGGAAGGACACAAGAGGTGCTGGAAGCAACCCTTGTTTATGTGCCTCCTATCCTGCGCCAGGCACTAGGGAACAGTAAAAAGTTCTTCTTAGGAGAGGAGTTTCTGAAGAAGGCCCAATTCCAAATGGCCACCCTCCACGTGCGTAATAGCTGATCCTCACAAAATGACCACCTGCATGTGTGTGAATCCCGGGGGGGGGGGAACCACAGGGCTGTGATGGCTCCTTAGGCTATAGAGAGCTCCAAGCCAGACAGAAAAAAACAGCATTCTATCTTCTGCCTCTCTCCAATCAGCTGAGAGGCACTGCGACTGATGGCTGTAGCTTCGGAGTCAAGCGGCCAGCAAATTAGCTGTGAACAACTGCATGGGAGGATTCCAATTGCTCCCCTCGCCTGAAGCCTTTCAATGGCAGTGCTGGGGATCTGCTCTCCACGTGTATTGCTCTACTGGAGCCCTGGGAGCAGTTTTTTAAAAGATCTTTTTTCCTGTTCCTGCTGAATGTGTGAAATATTCAACACTGCTTCCTAGACATGAGCTCAATCCACGAGCTGAGTGAAAGCTGAGGGAGCTAGCAAGGGGCCATATACTGGCAGACTCAACTCTATGATGTCACAGGGAGAAGTCTACCCATCTTGGACTCTCGACGCAGCATCGATGAGAACTTTCCCATCACAGTTGCAACCCATGATGGTCAGAAAGTGGCCAGTCACATGATGAATCCAATTTTATGATTTTTTTTACAGTAGTCATTAAGAGAATGCCGTGGTCATTAAGTAACCCATGATTTACTATGGCCTGTTTTTGCTGAAAACAGGATGTAAACATCATTTTCAGCAAAACTGTCAAAAATTGTGGTCATGTAACTGTGGGGCACTGTATATGGCTATAAATATGGCCCAGTTGTTAAGTTTCCAAACTGCAGCCACGACTGTGGGGGGTGGGGGGGTGGACAGTTTGAACTTCAAATCCAGGTTGGAAGTAACTCCAAGTTAGGTCCGTTGGAACTTTGAAAAGTCAAGAACTCCCTGTAAGACAGTGAAATCAATTACCCAGAGAGGTGATAGCCTCCCTTTACTGGATGGGATCAAATAAAGATTAGCCATTTGTTGGGGATTCTTGGATTCTTGTGCTGACAAGAGAATATTTTAAAAGGCTGAATGCAGGCTTAGCATGCTGTGAAGATGCAAGGGTTTCATTGAGTCTGCAAGATTGGTGGGCCTCATTTGGTTTTAAGTTCTACAAATGACAGATAGCCAGACCTGGAAGACATGCCCAACAAACATCAAGCACACCTAGAAACACTCTCAAAGGTGCTTTTTTTAAAACTACGATCTGGATGACTGAGAATCTCCATAGACATTTAGAAGTACTGTGGTTGCTCTCTGCAACAGACTGCCCAAACTGGAGGAAGGTAGCAGATTTGGGAGGTTTTACATGAGCCAAAACCACCAGATCAGCGAGTGAGAGAACCTGGAGGCCAGAAAAACTTGGACAACTGTACAAATGGCTCAGCTTCTGCAGTCTAGTATTTCCTCCTATGTTCAGGAGCTTAGCAGTGAGGAGATTAGGGTCTGTTCTGTGGAGCTTCCAGTATGGACCTATTTTTTTGTAATCCTTTTCTTTATTACTTTTTAATCAAACAATTTAATGTTAAAGAAGAAAATTTAAAAACAAATTAAAAGTACAACTAAAAATATGAACTAATAAGTAAAAAAAGAAAAATCTGTCTTATATTTTATTCTTATCTTTAGTTACTGGTTTAGCAATGAATTCACTACTATAACATGAACAATACAAGAAATTATTGTAAGAGATCATAAAATCTCTGCCTTAACACATATTGCTACTTTGTTTTTGGTCAGATCCCAGCAAACTTTGTGGTGGCCTGAAAAATCAATCACCAAAAGCCCATATGAGGTTGAAGCCATTACCTTCAAAGGAGGAAAGTTAATTCTATCTGCAGCCTGTTAAGTTTTCAGAACAGAACCTCTGTTTAGCATTACAAAAGGTGAAAAACAAGTAGAGATACTATTATAGTTCAGCTTTACTAATATCCCTAAACCCCACCCCTTTGCTGAGGACAAATCCCTGGTTAAACACAAGCTATTATTAGTTTGGATTTGTACTTTTGCTTAGGCTAACCCATCTGACAAAATAGCCATAAAGGTAAAGAGATGATGATATCATTATATTTCACTCCAAACTTTCTTGAGAAGACTGTATGAGACAAAGGGAATATAAATAAAATGGTGATTTTTAGGACAATTTCCTAGTTCAATCAAATGACTTCTAGCTAAGAGTGATGAAAAAGAGGATTAGCTATGTCAATGGATATGGCGAAAAAATACTGTGCAAGTACAAACTCAAAATTTCCTTTTTCCCTTCCACCAGGTAAGAATAAATTACTCTATTCTATCCAATGCTCACTAAGCCAAGGATGCAGCAGGAGTCGTGTAGCAGGCAAACGTTTTTTCCATAGTGAGCTAGGCATATTTAGGGATTTTCTCTGGTCATCTTTCTTGAAGAAACTAAGATGACTTAACCCAAAGCATTTTGTAATAGAATCAGAACCAACTGTAACAGAACCATCCAACAGAATTCTCCAGACAATCTTCATTCCATATTTTTTTTCAAAACAGCTCCCAAGAATTACAGTAGATATCTACCACATTGGAAGTTCACTTCATGCAACATTCTGGTTCGGTAGTAAATTATACAAATGATGGAATTTTATAACCGAGTGAAAGAAGACCTTCTCCTTTTCATTGCTCTGAATGGAATACATGGAAAGAGCAATAGCACTTAGCATTTATACTGCTTGTCTCTTTCCATACTCAAAACTTGGGGCTATCAGGGCTAAAGAAACTCAGTATTTAAAACTACTTAGCAGCTATATCTCAATTTCTTACAATATACCTAGATAATTCCTCCCCCCCCCCCAAAGCATTTAACAGAAATGGCAGTTTCTTCAGAAATTTCATGCCAAAGCTTGAGTTTAATTAGTATCCTTCTTTGTGGTGCTTCATTCTTTTCTTGGAATATGTATAGTACATACATGCATACACACAAACACAAACACATACACAAATGTAAGATACATTTGTATCATTTTTTGACTTTTTAACATTAACAAAATCAAGTGTAAATATTTTCAGCTTAAAAATTGTTTATTCTAAATCATTCTAAATATTAGAAGTTACTAATAGCAAACAAGAATGTTAAACATTTCAGAAAGTCTCTTTGCATAACTACAGTATTAATTTGTGCATAACTTGTGCTTGATCCAAAGTTACTTTCATTTAACTCAGAGATCTGGGTAAGAATCTCAATTTGGAATGCTATTTCAAGCACATTGACTATTTATTGTAAAAGTAGACTTTTGACATTATAGCCTATATGTGTTTACTTTTTACCTCTAACAATTTCAAATAAAAGAACAGCAGCTGCCAACATATCTTTATGACTCATCTAGAAAGATAATGACATCAAATGGCTCTCTGGCAGGAGCGGGATGGGGTAGTGCATCCATCCTTGCTCTACTTGACCTCTTTTGATACCATTGACCATGGGATTCTCCTGGGACGGCTTCGGGGATGGGAGTGGGAAACCTTCTGCTGTCTTGGTTCACTTCCTTCCTCTGAAGCCACTCTCAGTCAGTGTTGATAGGAGGGGAGAGATCCAACCCTCACCCACTGCTTTACAGGGTTCCGCAGGGCTCGGTACTCTCCCCGCTCCTGTTAAACATTTATATGAAACTGCTGGGTGAGATCATCCGTCACCCGTGGTGAGTTAAGTGTTGCTGTGTCCTCCCTCTTGCAGTGCCTGGAGGCTGTTAGGGGCTGGATGGGGAGCAACGGTTGAAACTAAACCCTTGCAAGACCAAGTGGCTCTGGGTCTGGGGTTTGTTTGTTCAGGGAGAATTACCACCTTTAGTCATGGATGGGGTGGCACTACCCCAAACAGACCCTGTGCGTAATCTAGGGGTTTTTCTGGACTCACGACTCCTGTTCGAAGAGCAGGTGGCGGTCATGGCCAAGAGGGCCTTTGCGCAACTGCGGGTTGTGCACCAGTTGCACCCTTTCCTGGATCAGCTGTCCCTACTCACAGTCATTCATGCCCTGGTCACTTCCCGTCTTGATTATTGCAATGTGCTCTGCATGGGGCTGCCCTTGAAGAGCATCTGGAAGCTCCAGTTGGTGCAAAATGCAGCGGCCCGCATGGTTTTATGCAGACTCCGGTGTGCACATGTATCACCTCTCCTGCAGGAGCTGCATTGGTTGCCAATTTGCTTCCGGGTACAATTCAAGGTGCTGGTTGTCACCTTTAAAGCCCTTCATGGCTTAGGTCCAGGTTATCTGAGGAACCATCTCTTGCCAGTGACATCTACCTGACCCATTAGAGCGAGGAGGCAGGGAATGCTACGGGTCCCACCCCTGAGGGAGATACACCTGGTGGGACCTAGAAGAAGGGCCTTCTCTGTGGCGGATCTGTCTCTCTGGAACATCATTCCCCCAGAGATTAGAATGCCCCCCTCATTAATACTATTCTGAAAGGCACTGAAGACCAGGTTTTGTCAGCGGGCCTGGGGAACCCAGAGAGGGATGGAACCCATCAGATGGCTAGTGTGATCCACTGTCATCGGGGTAGAGGGTGGGAGTTGGTTTTTGGTTTTTTTGGTTTTGTTTTTTGTTTTCCAAATTTTGTTCTATTGTACTTTACTAATTTATTTGATTCTTTTCTCTTCTTTTTGTTAGTTCTTATTGTTTTTATTTTTATTTTTTGTTTTAAATATGATTTTACATTGAGTAAGCCACCTCGAGTCGCCATGGGCGAATAGGCGGCAATATAAATCAAATAAATAAATGTACTCACATTTATATTTGAACAAAAGCTACACCTTGACTTCTGAACCAAGATCCCAAGTATAATACGTGAAATAAATGTAAGATTTATTATGAGAGCCATCAAATAACTCAGGATCATCAAAGGATTGAGCATTGCCAATTCCACATTTAAGGAACTAAAAATCACTTGGTTAAGGCATGCTTCTTCCATTTCTGGCTGACATCGCAATGGGACCAAAAGCAGAGAATGGAGTTCTCCGTTCCTGCGCTGGCTTCTCACTGTTTGTGGACTCCAGAGGGAGCCGAAAACCACCCTGGAAAGCTCTCCCATGGAAATCTGGAGCTTTTTCCCTCTGTGCGTGTGCGCTCGCCCCGAGGCCGCTTCTACCGGCCGATCGAAGTGGCTGGTGACTGACCTTGGGGAGCTTCCATTGCCCAAAAGACACTGCCTAATGGCGAGAGGACACAGGCAGCCACTCCTCACCCCAAAGCGGCTGGAGACTCTGCCTTCAGGGAGCTTTTGTCGGCAGATAGAAACAGCCTCATGGAGCAGGGATTGTGCGTGGGCGCTCGCCCCGAGGCCACTTCTACCAGCCGATCGAAGCGGCTGGTGACTCTGCCTTCAGGGAGCTTCTATCGACTGATGTTCAGTAGTAGATCGGGGTATTCTAGCCTAGGCTACCTGCAGGGCACTCCTAAAGGCAAGTTTTCTCCCCACACACCCCCATCCTTCCCCCCCATTTCTCTTCACCTCGTGTAGTTCTAACAAACGATGTGAGAAATGGCGGGGAAACGCATGGTTTAAATAGGCCTAAATTTTGGGAGCGGGGCTTAATTTCACCTCATGCCTAGAAATCATGCTGGGCCTTCCTATTGGTGGAGGCCGTATTGTTGGAGAAACACGGTACTTAAGGCAAAAGTCTTATTGGATTTATAAGACAAATGATAGCTTGATGCTGTTAATGGAATGAAGATTTAGTTATCCACACAATATTTGCAATTAATGGGGAACATAACATGAAACTGTAAAAATACAACATTTGGAACAGCGAAACAATATTTTAACTTTTTCCCAAGCTACAATGGAGCAATAGGATTCAGGAACCTATTTAGAAATGGGGCCATGAACAAGCACCTTAATGAACCCCACTCCAATCATCCCTAGCTTTAAAGAAAAACTTTTCAGGAAACTGGTTTCATACAAGGAATAAAAATAAAGCTTAGAAGGACTGTGCATGTGCATACAGAAAACAAAAATTACATTTACAAATACAGAACCATTACCTGTTGTTTGAATCTCATAAATTTCAGTAATGATGAATTCTAACTTTATACAGATAAATATTCTATCATAGTTCTTTAAAATACAAGCAAAGAAATCTTCTGACTTGTTCAGAGCTCTAACATCCAAACACTTTCACTTTGAATTTCATGACTTTTCAGAGAAATAATTTTGCATTTTCCTCTGTGGAGGAAAAATGCAAAATACAGATGAAGCTCAAATTATTCAAGACAGCTATAAATAGGATCACAATACATTTCCTCTAAACTGAACTGTATTGAAGATTTTCTTCTGCACAGTAAATTTAAAAGACATGCCCTGATATTCACCTTTTTATCCCAAACGTGTCCCAGAAAGTACAGGATAAACTGCACAAAGCTGGAACTTCGGTGGCATTCTTGTCGATGACAAATCAGAGACCGTGATCATGCTTACCCTGTTGGAGGGGTCCTTAAAGTACCGGATCCATCTGACCTACCTCATAGGGGTGGGGGAAGAGGGAGAGACCGCCAGCTGGGTTGAGGGGAGCCGCATCTCCCCTCCCTGGCTTGGTAAACTCCCCTAGAAGACAGGGAGAAACGGCAGTCTTTAATGGTTGCCCTAAAGATGGGAAGCTGCCGGGACACAAGTTTTGTGCTGGAGAGTGAAAGTGGTGAGCAGCGTGTAACTGAATAAAAGACTTCGAACATTCTTTTTGAAAACCCCAAAAAAGCGGAAAGAAGGAGCCCTCATTTAGAAGAGTGGTAGCGGCGAACAAGAAATAAGAGGAAAATATAAGATAAAGAAAAAACTGGAAATAAATGAATTATATATAATTAGAGACTAAATTTGGAACAACATACAGAATTGGACATTAATCAGGCATTAAATAAAATGCTGGACTTATTTGGAATTAATAAAATTTAATATTAATACTACAGAAAAGTGATTTAAAATAAAAGAAATCTAAGAAGAAAGTGATATAGAGCACCACCTAAGGGTTAATGATTTCCTTTTATGTTTCTATGGAAAATTATTGGTTGTATAAACAAGATCCACGGAAGCTTATAAAAAAGGGGGAATTACAGTAAAATATAAAAGAATGCAATACTTTGGGATTGTTGGAGGTTGATTGCGACAAAAAAAACAGAAGAGAGAGAAAGTGAGATGGAGACTTTTGACAAGGACTATAACAGAAAAACTTGACCTTTAATAAAATAAAGAATAACTTAATAGACCAAAGAAATGGAAGAAATAAGCAAAAAATTTAAGTCGGAGCTCCAAACTGTGAGAGAGATGTTTAAAGAAAAAATGAGACTAGTGGAGATAATGCTGAGTAAAGTAATAGCATCACAGCTCACAGAAGAACAAAGGAGGCTCAGAGAGGACGAATTAAAAGAGGAAAATAACAGCGTTGATGAATATGAAGAACCATTGTCAAAAGGACTTAAAACAGAGACACTGACAACAGAGACAGCAAATAAAAGAGATAAGACACCCAAGAGCAAGAAGAAGAAGGGAAAATACAAGAATAAACTCCAAAAAAAGAGAACTGAAAAAGGGGGGAAACATTGCTGACAGGCAGAGGGAAATAAAAATAAAATCAGAAGGAAAAAAGAAGAAAGATTGGGGAAATTTAGAAAAGGGAAACCTAGCAAAAATTAAAAGGAATGATAAAGTTACGAGATTTAGAGATAAGGGTTAGGGATTGTACAAGGGGATTGTTCATGGGAATGTATATTGGCATTTAGTTTAAAACTTGCTGGAAATTATTTTAGGATTATATAACTATATATTTACATAACTGTATATGAATTATACTGTTATGAACCCTTATATTGGAGGATCAAAACAGGGGAATGGAAATGTATTAAAATATATAGATAAATTTTGGATAAGTTAAGGAAGAAAAAATATGAATATTAATGATTATAAGAAAAGTGAAATGTATTAAAATATACAGATTTTGGCTAGGTAGAAGGGGAAAAATATGATTATTAATGATTAAAAGAAAAGTGAAGATGAAATGAAATACATTAGGAAGTCATTCTACTGATTTTAGGGGGGAATACCTAAAATATATATATGAAATGTTTTAAAATATACAGTTGATTATTTAATGTTAACATGTCTAAAGTTGGGGAATGAATTATTAAATTAGATAGAGGGGATATACCATGTGGATTCTAAATGTATTGGTTTTGTTTTATTTTTGCTTTTTTTAGATTGTTTATTATATAATTGGCTTAGGGAAATTTAAGGATAAAAATGATGTGTAATGTTAAATAAAATAGGTTGTAAGCTAAAAATGGAAATAATAGGGGATAAAGAACTGGGAATCTATAGCTGGATGAAATGATATTGATATTGAATTAATAAATTGAAATATGGAATGGAAATTTATTTAAAGATAAGTGAAATGGATAATGATATGAGATGATATAAGATTGGTGGAAATGAAAGTATGATTATGTACAAGTGTTATTTTTTTATATATAAAGTTTTATTGTTTTTTAAGACAAACATAGACAAACAAAACATAAAAACATCAAGCCATCTTCCATATATATACATAGTGTCGGTTGGTTTACAAATTGTTTTGTGCTTCCACTTCATAGTCTTCAATTACAATTACACTGTATATATTCTCATATTGTCAATCAAATATTCCTAAATACATTAATATCATTATTAATCAATCATTTGACTATACTATTATTCATTCATGTTTTACAAGATAATCCATATTTTATTTAATTTGTTTTGTGACAGTTCATATTATCATCTCAGATCTATCCTACAATCATTTTGTTGATATAATAAAAAAATACATTTTTATATATTCATTGTTCTAAAAATCTAAATATTTCATTACCATGTTTTATTGTCTAACCATTGATAGAATAGATCCCAAATTTTATCAAATTGTTTATCATCTTGTTCTCCGATTTCAAATGTCAATCTACTCATTTCAGCACATTCCAATATTTTCTTAATAATTTCCTCCTGTGATGGTACTTTCTCATTTTTCCAATTTTTGGCAAATACAGTCCTAGCCGCTGTTAATACATTTACAATCAGGTATTTCAATTCTTTACTATATATTTCAGGTAAAATTCCCAGTAAAAATATCTCTGGTTTCAAGTTTATATGCTTTTTTGTTATTTTCTCCAACCATGTGTGGATTTTAGTCCAATATTTTTTGGCATCTGCACAAGTCTACCACATATGGTAATATGAGCCAGGTACTTGATGACATTTCCAATATTTTTCAGATTTATTCTTGAACATTCTTGCTATTCTTGTTGGGGGGAAATGCCACCTCTAAAACATCTTATACAAATTTTCTTTATATGCTGTTGACAATGTCATTTTATAGTTTTGAGACCACAATTTTTGCCATTTCTCTAGATCAATCCCATATCCAAAATTCTTCCCCCAAGCAATCATTGTTTCTTTAACTTGTTCTTCTTCTAGTTTAATTTCTAATAGATATCCATGCAATTTTTTAATCACCTTTTCATCAGTACCTGTCAAAATCTTATCTAAATCAGTCAATTTATCATAGAAACCTTCTGTTTTAGCATCTTTATCATACCTTGAATGTATTTGCGTATATGAAAACTAATTCATCTTTATACCTTGTTCTTCTAATTTTTGCATAGATTTAAGTTCACCCTTTTCATTCAATATTTCACCATAACTGTTTGTTCCTTTTTGTATATTATAGGATAAGAAAAAGCTTCAATAGTCAATAGCCAGACTGGAATTTTCAAATAACATTGCCTTTTAGTCTTCTCCCAGTTTAACCACAGAGACTCCCGTATATAATGACTTCTAAAGTACCCCTGTGTTTTAGTTCCTTTATAACATAAAAAAGCATGCCACCCCAACAGCATTTCTTAATGTTATCCATTCCTTAACTCACATCAAATTTGTAGCTTGGTAGTACAACTCCCAATTAGGCAAACCAAATCCTCCTCTTATTTTAGCATCTTGCAAAAGTTTTAATTTTATTCTCGCTTTCTTACCTTGCCATATCTATTTCAACAAGATGCTGAGGGACCCTTGGTTGTATGCCCTCTGTTGGGCCCCACCTTAGTGTTTACTGTTCCTGTGTAAAAAATTTATCCCATTGGCTGTCAGACTCCCAGGGATGGGGGTCTTAGCTAATTTTGAGACATCGTCTGGACCACATGGTTTCACCTGAGTGCTGGCTGGTGCAATCTTCCCAGGATATGTGGGTAGAGGGTTTTGCTATGTAGAATACTCTGGTCCAGGCCTTAATGGCCCGCCTATTAACAAAGGTGGGGGTGAGCTTCTGCTTCTGAGTTTCTACTTCTCTTTTTAGGGGAAATATTCTGCCTTTTTAGTATATCCTAAAAATTTTCATTTTCCTAGGAGAGGGGTGGGTTTTAACTTCAAACAACTCTGGGCAACAAGTCCTCATCCAAATGACAGAAACTTTGGCAGTCTTCTTTAATTTTCAGACTCAAAAAATTTCAGACATATACTTATTACTAATATACATGATTAAAATTTAAATAAAAGGCAAAAACTGCAGTTTTTCCAAGTACATTACGGATCAGTATTATTTTCCCCAAATAGAGTCAATATATAATTGTTTAAACTTTTATTTGTTTAAATAGTGAATAAATTAGTCATATCTCTGCTCAGAAGCTTTTATAACATCCTATCACAGAAAATGAACTCTGCTTTATATTTTTAAAACTGTATTCAATTTATATGGCTGCGCCATCTCACATAACTCTGTGCAGTGCACAATTTTAAAATAAGTGTTGGAAGAATTATCCTTCTGGGTTCAATTCCAACTGGGGAAAAAGGCACTGGAAACATGGAGGTTGTTTGGAAAGATGGTTTAATGGTGGACAGGACCACATGGCTTGAAGCTCCAAAGTGAAAAGGATGATCACATGCTTCAAGATGTTGGGTGAAGGAAAAGAAGGGCTGATATGCTGAGAGTGCCTGGGTTTTATAACCTCTGTTGGGATTTGAATTTGAGTTTGTATTCTGATTGGTTGTCAGGCTCCCATGAGGCCATGCAGAGGCAACTCTGCAGGCTGTCCTGAGTGCCAGGCTTGGTTGAGCCTTGCTGGATGATGATGCAATGAAAGGGCTTTGGGCAATTCCTATTATAGCTCTAACTGGAGTAGATCTTTGTTGGGTAAAATAGGCTGGCCCAGGCTAGAGGAATAGTCCATTAGCAAAGGTGGTGGGGCTGAGTTTCTGCCTCTTTGGTGAGTTTCTGCTTCTGAGTTTCTACTTCTCTTTTTAGGAGAAATATTCTGCCTTTTTAATATTTCCAAGGATATTTCATTTTTCTACTAGAGGAGCGGGTGCTAACTTTATATATAAGTAAAAATATATACAATAACTAAAATGAACCTAAACAATAAAATACAAAAATGAAAGGACATTGCAGCCAATCGTAAAATGATTTTAACATAGCCAGAAAACTGTTATACTCAAGTGCAGTTCAAAATATTGTCAACTTTGGAATTTATAAGACAAGTGTTTTCTCTATTTGATGAAACAAAGTAACTGAAACAAGAACATGCAGATCCATGAGGATACATCATTATGCATTATGTTCTTTAAAATGGCAGTTCATTCATCAATCTAACCAATGGTGTGTTTTTTTGCAGAGACTACAACATGTTTCTTAAAGTTTACGATAAACACATAATCCAGGAGATGGCAACTCTGTCAGATCCGTGTATCTGTCATTTCTTCAGTGGAAGAAGAAAAGGGGGGGAGACGGATAAAGAAATCCTTCTTGATCTAACCTGAATATATTTAATCTTATATTGAATTTGTATAACCTACACATGATACAATGGAGGGATGAAACCCAGATGGTGGGAACCTATCACCTCTGAGAGAGACAGCCAGGAGATGAAGAGACCATAAAAATTCTACAGTGAGATGTGTCCTGGGAAACTCTGAAAAAGATCATTCTGAAAAGGGGGTTGGGGGGAATTAACATGTTGGCTCTTTGTTTTACTAAATACACATCAAGAAAAGGGGAGGGGTTTTAGCAATAGCAATATTGGTACTCCCTTATCAACTCTTTCCGTTGGGTCAGTGACTTTGCTGCAAACCCAGTGCACCTGTTTAGTGAGTGACGAGTGTGGCACATACGACAAAACTGTATTCTCCTTGTATTCAGAGATCTAAATTGGGTTGTACCTGATGAGTTCTCTCCCCAACTGTGTGTGGATGAGGAGTCGATCTCAGTGTTATGTGTGGACATATGGTGATGATCTGTAGAGATGTGCAGTAGAGGCTAGAGAGGTCCAGAGTTGAGGTAGCAGTCTCTGTTAGGTTGGTAAACTCTGCTTCTGAGGCGAAGGTTTCTGAAGCTGTTGCAGGACTCTGTTTGCCAGAAGACAAATTCTTGGAGAAAGGCAAAGGGTGGGTCTCGTCTGCGGTACGTGGCCAAAAAGGCGTCAGACAAAACAATCCATCGTTCTAATATTTCTTTTGGGAGTTTGGCGATGATTGCTTCTTGCGTTATGAAGAGATCAAGGCAAGCCAGTCCTGGTAAGTCAGAACATTCTTTGGCTGTTCGCAGCTCCGTAAGGATGTTGGAAAAGTCCTCTAGTTTTCGGGTTTCGTGGATGGCAATACATGGGAAACTGTAAAGTCATTCTAGGAGTGAGTATTCCATCAACGTGTCTTTGCCATATTTCCAGTTCAAAGCATCCCACGCTCGTTTTAGAGCAGTGTCTGGGTCATTAAGTAAGCCTGTGTAAATGTGTTTCACCATGTAGGTAGACTGTGGTCCTAGCCATGCCAACAGAAATTTAAGTTCTTCATCAGGAAGCAGCTGTTTGCTTTGGGTGGTGCTCGTGAAAATAGACTTCCATAGTAGGTATTCTCTGCCTGGCTTGTCATTGAATTTGTACACACCGCTGACTGCTAAGTCTAGCCTTCCACACCTTAGTGATGGTTCTCTGTTACTTCTCTGTGAGGGCAAGTCATCTCTTCGTATGACGTCATCGGAGTAGCGTTCTGGCTTGAGGGCATGTGCTGTGGATGGTATGTAATTTGCCCAATAGTACTTTATGAGGTCGGTATTCATCCCCACATATGTAGGTAGTACCTTTTGAAGCTGAGTGTAGGTTCCACGCTGTGCGTCAGAGTTGTTTAGCGGTTGTGGTGAGAACTCTTTAGTCTGAGGATTGAGTATGGCAATTGTGATTGGTTGCATGTCAACTTGTTGAGAAGTTGTTGTGAGCACTGGTGGGCTAATTTGCTCACCTGACAGGCCATGAGACGTTGGAGTAGGGATGCTAGAGTTGGGAAGAGAATCTCGGACCTTAGTACGTACAACATCAGTTGGGGAAGGTTTGCTGATGGTGGGAAGTGAATCTCGTACTTTAGGTCGTGCAACGTCAGTAGCGTAACTGACATGTAGAGTCTGTGGTTGAGATTCATCCCTGTGCTTCCCTGGTTGTGGGAGACTGCTAGGCAACTGGGGCAATTCCAGCTGCTCGTGTTGTAGTGAGTGCTGCTCATCCACGTAGGCCTTGACCCGTGTATCTGGGCTCTCTTCTCCCAACTCTTCGAGGTTGAATTGGAGGGAGGTGTTGTTGGCTATCTTCTGCCATGCTGCGGTATGTGCCGTCTTTGTTGCGGCATCTCTTTGCCGTTTGGCCAATTCTAATTTGGCCTGCGCTTTGGCCATTTCCGCCTGTTGTCTGGCCTGGGCTTTGGCTATTTCAGCCTGTTGACTGACCTGGGCTTTGGCCTGTTGAGCCGCTATTGCCGCCTTCTGCCATGTTACCTCCTCTATGGCGCATAGCTCTGCATCTGTTACTGCAGCTTCTACTTCAGCTTCTGCAGCCCGTTCGGCGTAACTTGCTGCTTTGGAGGCCTTAAATGCACTGCTACAACGGGAGGATTCTCTGGAAGGATGGTGAGAGCTGGCAGCAGAGAATTGGTGCGAGACACTGGAACCTTGCGATCTAGCCAGTTTGGGATTGAGGGAGGAGGGTTTCTTAGAATGGTGGGAAGAAGACACATGTGATCGAGGAGCCATGTCGAATGTGGCCTGCTCCCTTGACGCTACTTCCTGCCGACGCAGGTTGTGGAGCGCTGCCTGGATGGCTGTCTTGCTTTCCTCAACACAGTCTTCGCGTTCCTTGTGAAACTCCTCGAAGTATTGGATGTGTGTTAGGTGTTTGGGGTCACCCAGCCTTGACTGGATGGACTTGAGGTTGTCTTCGCTACGTCTCCACCATGCAAGAAGGGCATCTAGATCAACTAGCAATGTGCGGACTTGCTCGGGGGGGCAGCTTGTGTTTTGGGGTGTCACAGATCTTCTCAAGCTCCGCCCATGAGTCTGCGTAGCAATGATATTGCTTCTCCCAATCGTTCCTCAAGTGTTCTTCCATGGGTTCGGTAAGCTTCTTACTCTTTCTGAGGTTGTAGGCTTTCGGAGGTATCACCGCTTCTGTAGAGATTTGGACATCTGAAACTGGGTTTCGGGAAGCAGGCTTCACGTTTACATCAAGGGTGGGTGGAGGGCTCAAGTCCTCTGGTACTGCAGGGACATCCGTCATGGTGAAGCAGTTGCCATGTTTCAAATTGGTAAAGGTGACTTTGGAAAAATTTAGAGATTTTCCGTGCAATTCCCTTTTTTTGTACTAGGGTGCGCTGCAAGCTGGTAGCAGAAAGTAGAATTGCTGCTGGAGTTAATACTTGAGCACTTAGGTGGTGCTGCAGAGTCTGGGAGATGCTAGCACAGCACACAGTATGGCTGTTTCTAGGGTGCGTTGAGCTTGCAAGGGGGCACTAGAGGTTGCGTAGCGAAGTCTGAAGACTTGAGGGCTAAATGCAGAAATATGCCTGTTAGTGTTGCTTGCTCCACAAGGTAGCAGTAGAGGGTCTGGAAGACATTGTTGCTATGCCCATGTAAGCTTGCAGTTAATCTTGGAACCTTGAATTAAACTGATTAAATTGTCTACAATAGTTGCAAAAAGGGATTGTCATTGGATAAACACTCTGGTCAAATTTGAGAAACTGTGTAAAAAAAAAAAAACTCTGGGAAATTTCTCCTTGAGCCCCAGATGTAGCTGTGGGCTGCTTTGCTTAGGTCTGTTAGGTTGCAGTTAATCTTGGAACATTTGAATTAAATTGATTAAATTGTCCACAATAATTGCAAAAAGGGATTATCATTGGATAAATCTTGAGAGACTTTGTAAAAAAATTTTTTAAAATGTGGTTTTTTTGCCCACCAGATGGTGCTAGAGTCTAGCAGTTGAATGGCAACTGAAAATGCTGGAAGGGAAGGTGAATACACAACTACGATGCTTTACCATGTTTGCTTTCAAATTGCTAATTTTGTTAAAAGAAAAATCCTTATTGACTTCAGCAGGATAGCAAAAGGCAAGATGCTGACTTTGTTTAAATCATTGCTAGATTAAGTGTCTCTCTTCAGGGGGAAGGAATGTGCCCATTGCTCTGGAGACGGCTCTGGCCGGAAGAATTTTTATAACCCTGGCCTCTTTATTGCTTTGCCCGCCTTCCAGATGAGCAGAGGAAGATCAGCTTTTGTTTTACCAACAAGCATACAGGCATGATTTCTCAGAATCTCTTATTGCATTTGTAGAAGGTTTAAAGACAAAGGTTTGGTTTTCCTTTGAGAGCTGGGAAATATCTGACTCTCCTTGTTATGCAAATGGAGTTTTTGAGATAGCAGGAAGACAAATTGAGCAGAGACGAGGGGGGGCGGTTTACTGGTTTTCAACTCTGCAGTTAGAAAGTTCTCTTTGTTTCTAGTATGTGGGGGAATTCCAGCCCCCCAAACAGCATGTAAAGAATGCCGAAGCTCAGAGAGAGAGAGAGAGAGAGAGAGAGAGAGAGAGAGAGAGAGAGAAAGAGAAAGAGAGAGAGAGAAGAAATGCAGGCTTAGATTAACATTGCATATTCACTCCTGGCTTCAATATTACTTTGCTTTATCACAAATCCAAATTAACAGTCTTTATACTGATGGGCTTCAGGACTTCAAATTAATCATCTTTTTACTGTTCTGTATCCTGTACAGATGCAGATAGATAAACTCCACAAAACATCCATAACAAAGTACTTTTATTGGTTCATCAGGTATCCTCATAACTCACATTTGCGATGTTCTTCTTTAATCACCAATCCTTTGTAAATCTCTCTTGTAGGTAAAAAGATGATTTATCTTCTCTCCTTTTTCCCCTCATGTTGTAGCGATAGAGGTAGAAGAGTTACCATGAGTCCATGAGTTCAGCCAAGAGTGAGGAAAACCTACCCCAACCCCTCGAGGGTCAATTTAGTGACCAATCAGGATTACAGATGTGGTCACATGATATGGACTACGTTTCCCAGGATACCTTAACTACATTTACCATGATGCATTCCCTTAAGGGGACAGCTCACAATTGCTACCTAACTATCCAATTCCCATACACTGGCTGGACAGCACAGGGACCGTGTATATTTGTCCACAAAATTCTTAAAATATTACAACCATCTAAGAAACTAGGGCCAAAATTCATTGGCCCATTCCCCATCTCCAGAATTATTAACCCCGTGACGGTAGAGCTTCGACTTCCCAAAACACTTAGGCAGATTCATCCAGTATTTCAACTGTAGCTTGCTCAAACCGGAGATCACTTCAAACTTCAGACCCCCCCCCTCCCACGCCTCCAACTCCCATCATGGTACATGGGGAACAACATTTTGAAATTAAAGATATCCTTGATCCGCGCACTCACCGTGGATCCACACAATATTTAGTAGCTTGGAAACACCTTCCTTCCTCAGAAAATGAGTGGGTAGCCAAACGACATGTAAAAGCACCCACATTACTATGAAAGTTCCACCTAAAATACCCTGATAAACCATCCTAAACTGCAAACATAACGCATGATTTTTGTTTTTTCCAGGTAGACCGATCTGTTTTTTAAGGAGGGCAGGATGTCAGATCCATGTATCTGTCATTTCTTCAATGGAAGAAGAAAAGGGGAGGGGGGACTGATAAAGAAATCCTTCTTGATGTAACTTGAACATATTTAATCTTATATCGAATTTGTATAACCTACACATGATACAATGGAGGGATGAAACCCAGATGGCCGGAACCCTATCACCTCTGAGAGACAGCCAGGAGATGAAGAGACCATAAAAATTCGACAGTGAGATGTGTCCTGGGAAACTCTGAAAAAGATCATTCTGAAAAGGGGGTTGGGGGGAATTAACATGTTGGCTCTTTGTTTTACTAAATACACATCAAGATAAGGGAGGGGTTTTAAACTCCCTTATCTATCTCTGCATGCCTGAGAGACCTTAGACGCTGCTTTTAACCCCTACATGAATTGTCTCATCTCAATAAAGGATTCCTTTTGATAGGTTTTGATATGTTTTCAGAAGTTCATTCTAGTTGGTTGAATGGGAAGTTTTGTAGCCTGACAAACTCAGACCTGTGGTTACCATGGCATATATGACAACATCCATAAAACCACAAAATTAATTTTAGTTTTTGAAGTTAAAGTCAACATTTGCAAGACTTTGCTGTTCCTGTCTACAGATTATAGCATTTTTTAAAAAAATTATTTGGGACCACCTTCAGTATTTCTGCAAATGTTTTTACTCCACACATCAAAAGCAATGATTCGATCAGCAAAGTATGTTATAGACCTAGTAGTGTTATCAGAATTAAGCATCCATTTGGCATTAATTTTTTAACATGTTTACAAAGTACAACTTTTAAAAAATGAACAAGCAAATATTAAATATTTGCTGATATTTGCTGATGTGGAATTGATACTGTAATTGAATCATTTCAATTGTTGTGCATCGTTTACTTAGAACTATGTCCACTAGTTCTCTCAGTAAATGCACTTAAGATTAAACTTTAATGTTAATATTGGCCAAAATTGCAATTATTACAAACATGCGTTTTTAATTAAAACAGATTTCCTTTTCTATTCAGTGCGGGTCCTTTTCAGCAAAATGAGTGTTGCCTCTAAATTATTGTAAACTTCACGGCATACCGTATTGGTATGGTGTATTACCCATTTTTTCTAAAATTTTCAAAAGTACTGTCACGTCTTGTATTCCAACGCCTTGGTAAGGGGCGAAATTATAATCCAACACTAGAGGTTGCATTGCAATACCTGGTTACAGAAGAATGGTAGTCCGCCCACCCCGGATGACTAACAAATCCTATAACCGTCTCCACCCTTTCATGTTTCATGCCTGTCCCTTGAGTAAGCAAATTTCGACTTCAGGGCATCTTTTCCCAGCAATCACTGGGAACAGCCCTCACCCAAGCCGAAGGAGGCTGGAAGCTGAGGAGGAAGGAGGAGGCGGGCAGTAATCGAGTGCACGATTCGGCCATGATTCAGCAAGCAATAGGGACATGGAGGGAAAGGGGAGGGGGAAATCCAAAGCGAGTCTATCCAATCCCGTCTTGGAGCTACCACGCACGTAACCACTCGTACAGCGCAGACGCAGTACTAACACTACGCAAACGCTTTTTAAGGCAAACTAATGGGCCACCGTACTTCCCGGAAATGAATTGTCAGTGATAAGACAGTCTGCTAGGAGGTCTTTTTGTTTTTCCTTTTTTACGGTTCCCATAATTTAGGCAATTAGCAGAGATTTAATAAATGAAAAGCCGATCTTTGTTCCCACCTACGCTTTATTGATTGTTGGAGGGTTTTTATAAAATATTACAGAAAAGATTTAGCCTTCAATGTGGGGCTGGATCAATGAGGTAAAAATCACAATCGACTTTGCTCCAGGCTTTCTCCTAATAAAAGTTGTTTTACAAAAAGTAAGCGCAGAATTGGTTTTATTTCCCCAATTTTGCTCGTATGTGCTATTTCTTAATATTGGCAACTGCGTTGATTATTATAACTACCCAAAGAAATGTTAACAGTTTGCTTTAATCTTTCAAAAGGTTTGAATTAAGTGTTGGAAGAATTATCCTTCTGGGTTCAATTCCAAGTGGGGAAAAAGACACTGGAAACATAGAGACTGTTTGAAAAGATGGTTTCATGGTGGATAGGACCACATGGCTTGAAGCTCCGAAGAAGAAAGAGCTAAGATGTTGAGAGTTCCTTGGTTTTATACCCTCTGTTGGGATTTGAATTTGAGCTTGTATTCTGATTGGTTGTCAGACTCCCATGGGGCCATGCAGGGGAAACTCTGTAGGCTCTCCTGAGTGGCAGGCTTGGTTGAGCCTTGCTGGCTTTGGGTAATTCCTATTATAGCTCTAACTGGAGTAGATCTTCGTTAAGTAAAATAGGCTGGCCCAGGCTAGAGTAATGGCCCATTAGCAAAAGTGGGGTGGGGGAGCTGAGTTTCTGCTTCTGAGTTGCTACTCTTTAGGGGAAATATTCTGCCTTTTTAATATTTCCTAGGATATTTCAATTTTCTAGGAAAGGGGTGGGTTTTAACTTCCAACAATAGTATGATCAGTTTGTTAAATGCTGAGGTTACAAACGAACTGGAGCACAAGCATTCTCAAAATTCAATATTTAGCATTCCTACTGGTTTTCATTTCTGCGTATCCAACTGGCACTTTCACCAAGATTTCACTTGTTATCATATAGTTTTATAAATGATATATTTTTATATGATTTCCAGAGATAAAATAGCAAATTTCAACTCGACTGGAAATCAGTTTTTGATATATTTAGAAGTACATGACTGTTGCAGGTTGTGAAATTGCAAGGTTTTTAAAAAATAGTTTGGAACACTGTCCAGTGCCAATATACAGTACAGTGTACATTATGTCTATACTACTAAAACTCAGATTCTTGTAACCTTTAATTGGGCAAATGGTGCATCATACGGCAAAACTTTTAAACGGGGGTACTTCAAATGGTCTACATCTGGGATCTTTGACTCTTTGACTCTTGTGGAATTAAAATTTGGCAAATTTTATAAGACATTTTGAGATATATTATCAAAAAGCAGTTTATGATATAATACAAGGTCATAAAGCATTTCCTGTGCTGTGAAGTTCATGCTGTACGTAAGTTAATTTCAAGGCAAAATACATTTCTGAATGTATCACAATTTTTGCAGGGAAAGCAGTACATCAGAAGCTCTTGTCTTGTTAAAGGTACTGAGGATTATGGTAGGGATTCTGAAATTATGACTCAACGGGACACAGGTTGTCTAGTAACATACTATAGTTGAAGTAAGCTATGCATTCAAAAACGACCTTGTAAGCATATATCCAAAAGTTCGAATTTTAAAAGGAATTTCTTTTCCCAATATTTTCATCCTGCCCATCCGAAATATCTATCAAACGCAGCCTGGAATTCATAGTTTATATATGTTATAATTTATTACTGTAAATCAGGGCTCTTCAAATTTGGCAGGTTTGACTTGTGGACTTTAACTCTCAGAATTCCTCCTCTAGTCATGTTAGCTCAGGAATTCTGGGAGTTGAAGTCCACAATTCTTAAACTTGCCAAGTTTGAAGACCCTTGCTGTAAATAGTCCCCGCTTTTGTCTCTTCATAAAAATAGCATGAAAGACAGGCGCTGAAGTTGCTGCTCGAACGTATGATATGGTCGCGAGTTGCATCATGGGAATTGTAGTCTAAGATGGCTGCGCGTTTCATTCATCTTGTTCTGTTCTAAATGCACGCATTTTCAGTTCACTTCTTTTAGCGGAAGAAAGCGGGTTCCTGGCTTAAACTTCAGTTCAACGTGACTCGCCTTGATTAAAGAAGGATTTACTTCTGAATAAACACGAGTAAATTGTGCGATAAACTTCGAGTAATGTGATCCTCCAAAGATGGGAATTCCGGTACTCCCTGAAAGGGCTTTCTCAAGTCTAATTCTGCAGAGGGTCAAATGATAATCAGCTAACGATATAATGAAAATGAGTACAGTTGCTGGGAAAGCCGGACCTCACCAGAAAATTAAGCACCTCTGATGGGGGAGGATTTTAATTCTCCTAATTCCCAGGCATTTGAGAAAATACTAAGTTGGGAACGGCTGAATTACATTATCCGATTTAACAGAACGGGGGTGGGGGGGGGGGCGCAATAAGGCAAATGTTTGCAAAAATAAAACATGCCCACACACAAAAATCCCCAAGCATTGTAACGGTCACCATTAGTCTTTTTTTAATTCAATTAAAAATAAAAGAGAAACTTAATTCAGAAGACAGAACAAAGTGCAAGACAGAGAAAAAGGACAGAGGGGAAAAAAGAGAAAAAATAATTAAAAGAAATGACTTTCGATCTTCAGGACACATTTAGCCATTCTTCCCTCCATTGGGATACTGTAGAGAATAACATTTAAAATACTGACATAATCGCCCTGTCTGGAAATGCATTAACAGGGCTTTAGTAAACGCCTACTACGAATACCGCTGCAGAAATGTCAGAGTATTGGTCGTGTTTCTTAAAGAATAAACGTGGGGGAAACTCAGAGTGTGAACCACTTTCACGATAACATGCGGGTTATAGAAGGGGGGGGCAGCAGCGGGGAAGAAAATGCTCCCCAAATCAGGGATCCTTCCTTCCTCCTCGTGGAAAGAAGAAATATTAAAACTCCAAGGCTGGGTTTTGACCTTTAAGAGCAGACCTTAGTAATCACTCCCGGAACTATCCATGACTCTTGCAGGACTGGGCGAAGGGGATTCTCAGCCACGTGGGATCTTCAGATTTGGAGAGGTTGGGTATCCGTTCGCGTGTTGCGTGGCCGCTGTGGAGCTCGCCGGCCGGAATCTTTGTTATGGCACAGCTACAGGCTCGCTTCTTTACCAACAATACGAAGTAAGTGGGAACGGGAAAGATTCGGCGAAGGAGAATCGGAGCTGCAACTTTTCAAGGGTCTCCTTGCGTGGTACCATCACCAATTTAGCATTGGCTCCCGCCCTCTCCTTTTTGCCCGAAAGTGAAAAAATGCTTTTGCCCTCTTCGACTTGAAATTCGAATTAAAGCTAAGATGGAGGCAGGAGGGCATGTCCATCTAAGCAATTTTGGAAAGCGATCTCCAATATCTTATATTGCTTATATGCTTAGAATGGGCCGTTCTTCGTAGCCGGAGAGCTTCTGGGCTTTGCAAATGTATGGTTTTGTAACTAAGCTTTCAATAGTAACTATGATAGTTGGATAACTTAAGCAGTTTGTTTTAGAATGGCTATGTAGCCTTTTGTTGGGGAAGCCCAAATGTAATTTAAGTGATTAAAAACCCATCATCCACGATTTCAGGGAGCAACATTATATAGAATAAACTGTATTGGTTGCCGCTTCTTGGAATGGCAATCACCTTTTTTGTTTAGCACTGATTGCAATGGAAATATAATTTGAAACAAAAACGGGATTTTGAAGTGATATTTGTTGCAGTTAGCACTAACTTGATAGTACATAACTAACTATATCAGTCTGTACAGAGGAGTTTCGGTGAGCAAGCATTCTTGTTTCCTGATCAGGAAGGAAAATAGACAAGACTGTCTATACAGTTCCATAGTAAATGGAACCACACCTCCTTCTATCTTGTGGGAAACCTGTTGTATGTAGATGGTGATGCCTGTTTTGTAAACAAATACTTATGGAAAATTTGCATGATAGAAATAAAAAAATGCTAAAAATTATTAACTCTTTTATAGATTCTGCAGGCGAGTTATGTGAGTGTAACTATGTACTCTAATAAGCCCAATGAAATATAGTAAAACTTGTATAGGGAGTTTGGTGCCCTCCATACAGTTGTATTTTCTGTTCTCACCAAATTCAGCTTACATGGCTAATGACAAAGAATTATAGAAGCTTTAGTCCAAAACTAATTTGCCTGGAGAATATGATAGAACTATATAGTTTTGAATGCATGAAAGCTTTCTACCACTAAGGTGCTCATTTCTATTGTACTTGGTTTCTCTGAATTGGTTGTGGCATTGTGGTGCCAAATTGTGGTGCCCTGTGAGGTAGAGTAGCTTTATATAGATTGGGATTTATATCAGGAAGTTATGGTTTTAATATCAACACTAGGATTTGAAAAGCCATGTGAAGCCTGTATCCTTACATTACAGTTGTATTGTGTTTATCATACTGGTTCTCTTAGAATCATATTACTGCAAAGTGTCAATTTTAGACCACTGAATCCAACCACCAACTTAGTATAAGAATTTTACTGAAAACATCTAGGCTGACAGTTGTCAAGACTCTGCTTGAACACATCCAATAAATGTGAATTTTTCCTAACATTGCATTTGCCTTTTTTTTGCAGCCATGTTAAACTGTTGACTTGTATTTGATTTGCAATCCATGCTATTTCAAGATCTTATTTCATCATAAGCACCATTACCAAGCCAAATATTCATCCTTACTTTGATTTTTCTGTTAAATGTCATTCTATTATTTCATTTCTCTCACCTGAGATTGTTTTGAATTTTATTTCTTTTGTAGGATAATTAGCAAAATTTTGTGTTGTCTACAAAATTGATTAACATTTCTAACATTTATTCTCATCCAGCATTAAATAAACAAATAAATAATCTCAAACTGATCATTGTGGCACCTGTTTCGAATTTGGTGAGGAATAGTTGATGAACATTTACTGTGTTTCTCACAAAATAAGGCCGGGCCTTATTTTTTTTTGAGCCCCGAAAAAACGGCTAGGATGTCTTTTCGGGGGTGAATTAACTTCTCCCCCCGCGCACCAGCGCCATCTCCAACAACAGCATCTGAGTCGCTCCCGCTTTCCCCCCGTCCCCGTGACAACAGTGAAAAAAAAGATTTTGAGGTACCTAGGAGCACCGCACGCTGCGTTTTGGTTTAATCCCGAGCGGCTGGGTGGGCGTGAGAAGAGCCGAGCGAGCGTCTCTGCTGCTGCTACCCTTGGTGCTCCAGCCTCGGGCTCTGCAAGTTTGCAAAAGTCCCGGTGCGCAGCCCGTTCCTGCATTCCAAGTGCCCAGGCCGAGCTGCAGCTGTCCCTCTCTCGCCAGCACCATCTCCAATAACAGCTCAGTAGCGGCGGGAACCATGGAAGTGTTTTAGCCGCTTCTCAGGTGGGGGAACCGCCTCTGTAACTTCCACAGTTCTCGCCGCTGCTGCCGCTGTTATTGGAGATGGCGCTGGCGAGAGAGGAACAGCTGCAGCTCAGCCTGGGCGCTTGAAATGCAGGAACGGGCTGCGCACTGGGACTTTTGCAAACTTGCAGAGCCCGAGGCTGGAGCATCAAGGGTAGCAGCAGCAGAGACGCTTGCTCGGCTCTTCTCACGCCCACCCAGCCACTCGGGATTAAACCAAAACGCAGCGCACGGCGCTCCCAAAATCCTTTTTTTCCTGTTGTTATGGGGACGGGGGAAAAGCGGGAGCGACTCAGATGCTGTTGTTGGAGACGGCACTGGCGAGAGAGGCGCCAGCACTGGTGGGAACTCTGGTAGCTACGGAGGCCTGAGAAGCGGCTGAAACGCTGCTGGACATCCACGCCGACACCGCCCGCTTGCTGACCCGGGTAAGAGGGGCAAGGGAGCCCTCCGTGCTCCACCATGGTGTTAAGAGTAGCTGATGGTGAGGCGTACCTGCCCGCGGGGCACTCCTAATGGCAAGTTCCCCCCCCCCGCCTCCCCCCAATTTTGCATATTTTAAACTAGGCCTAAATTTGGGGGGAGGGGCTTAATTTCATTTTATGCCTAGAAAACATGCTCGGTCTTCCTATGGGGGGGGCGCGTATTGTTGGAGAAACACGGTATAGAGTACAACTTTCAAGCATGGTACTTTTTGTACCTGCTGATATTTCATCCGAACCACTGGCTTACTAACCTTTCTCAATTCCTTTCCTAAAATTGAGATATAATACTGAATTTCCACACAATCAAAGTGTGAGATAAGAACTAATCTTATTTAAATTATTCTTTATGCTAACTTATGAAAAGTCCTATACTTATTCTGTTGCTTCTAAGCTCAATATCTTTATAATCTGTACTGGAATCTTTCTAGGTATCAATTCCAGACTGATTGATTTATAGCAGGGGTCACCAACCTTTTGGACTTAAGGGACCACCAAACTCATAATTTTAAATCCCGCAGACCACTAATAGGAATTTTGACTGATGGTGACTTGCTGACGGTGGGAAAGTCGGTCCCATATTCCAGAGCTACAGTAGTCACAAGTCTGGCCCTTTGGTTATGCCGGAGCTGCTCCGGGATGACCAAAGAGCCAGTCCTGTGACTACTGCAGCTCTGGAATGTGGGCCTGACTTTACCACCAACTTCAGCAAGCCACCCCAGGGCGGATTTTCCTCCCCCACCATTGGTCTTACCTTCTACCGTGTTTTTTAGAAAATAAGGCAGGCGCCCCCTGAATAAGGCAGCGCCCCAACCCCCGGGCCGCTTCTTTCATGGCCAAAAAGAGCAAGTAACGTGACTCACCTGGCTCTCTGCCAGCCAAGCACTGAAGCTCCACCACTTCCGCTGGGGGGGGGGGGAGAGAGAGATCCGATCTAACCTTGGAGGGCTGGCGGTGATGTTCTCTCTCTCTCTCTCTCTCTCTCTCTCTCTCTCTCTCTCTCTCACACACACACACACACACACACACACAGAAAGATACACACACACACAGAGGTCCCTCACACACACACCCTCCAAGGCAGCCACGTTCCTTCACTAACCTGTTTTGCAGCTCCGTTCTCAGGAAGAGAGAGAGTGAGAGAGCGAGTATCCTGCAATCCCAAATAAAGAACGATCGATCGGTAGGAAAATGGGGTGAAGAATTTTCCTGCAGACTTTTTTGGAGATTTCCCAGTGTCTCTGCTGCTTCTGCTTTTTCTGCAAGAGACTCTGGGAAAATCCCAAAAAAAGTCTGCAGGAAAATTCCCCATCCTGTTTTCCTACCAATCGATCGTTCTTTATTTGGGATCGCAGGATACCATCTCCATTTTCAGGGGGGAGAGAGAGAGACTTTTGGCTTCATGCAAGGAAAGCAGCAGAAGCAGCAAAAGTCTTTCTTTTTCTCCCTGAAACTCCACCAGAAATTAGTCTTTATGAAACTTGTTGTGCCAGCGCAGCTTCTTGGAGCAGGATGCCTTGCAGGGTCCCAAAGACTCATTTCTGGAGGAGTTTGGGGGAGAGAAAGACTTTTGCTGCTTTCCTTGCCTGTAGCCAAAAGCAGAAGAAGAAAGAAGCAGCCCGGTGGTCGGGCCGGGCCAGGCGTGTGGGGCGCGTGGGTCAAGTTTCCCCCTTCATCCTTTCCCCCCTCCCCTCACTACCTCGTGTTCTTCACAATGCAAGCGACACAAGCCTTGTGTTCCCGCGGGCCATGTGGGCAGTGCAGCCTTGTGTTTCCACGCAGCTAGATTAATTGCTTTGGGAGGTGCTTTGGGGGTGACATTTCTCTGCAGGCCTCAAAATTTTCTCGCGGATCACCAGTGGTCCACGGCCCACAGGTTGGGGACCACGGATTTATAGTTCCTTAAATCTTGTTGTTAAATTTAGAGATATTTACTTTTCCCAGGCATTTAGCATTTCATTAGTATGCTAGAATTTCCCAGTGATAATACCTAAGGATTTATTCGTGAGATAGTTGTTCCATTACTCTTAATATATAAGTTTGCATTCTGGAGATACAAACTCATTCAAGATCAAGAGGAATTCTATGATCATGTTTCCGTCAATCTCAAACTTGCTTTTGGTTCTTATTCTGTCTCCAGCTTCTATGTTTCTATTGTTGACTGCCAGTTTCTGCTATAGAACCTTTTTTATTGAATAAGTCTTCTTTCTTTTCTCTTAGTGGGTGGTATGTAGGCTTCAGGGGATCAATGTTCAGGTGTTGATCAGAGTTTTTTTCAGGATGTTTCACACACACCAGTGAGGCCTTCTCATTGCAACCATTCAGAAGTGGGGATTGTCGTGTAGGATTTCTACTAGTGTTCAGACAACTATTATAGCAAACTTATTCAATCTTGCTCATCAGTTAAAGTGTGGCCATTAACTGCTCCGGTCCTTTGACTTTTTCATGAAGGTTACCTACAAGCTTGCATTGGCTATAAATATATGCTTTATTCAGGCAGGAAGATTAATGTGCTACAGGAATTGTAAATCACAAACGCAGATTGCATCTATTAATATTTGCTCTGGCTCTTTAGGGCATCACCAGTACAAGGACTTTAATTTCTTCTGTGTTTTGTTTTCTCCTCTGATGCTTTCACTTAAGAAAAAAAATGTTACAGATTTTCTTGGTAAACTCTGCTGAGTCTGCTCTTCTTGGAACTAGGCTGTATTATGTTCCTCATAAGAGTTTCTGGTTACTCAATAAGAAGTAATTGGTCAGTCATCCACACTGGCAATGAGCATATCTCAGTAGCTGTTGTAAACAGAAGCCATTCAGGAGAGCACTGTTTTCATTGCTCACAGCTAAGCCCACCATCATGCAGAATACAAGACTTTGAAGTTGCTTTCTTCCTCATCCTATGGAATTCTTTTAAAAATGTCTGTTAGTCCTGTTTGTTTCCTCTTTGAGCAGAGAGTCCTGAAAACCCAAATTATTAAACATATTTTTCTGAGAGAGCTGAAAGTCTGATGCCATGTTTTTTTAAAATATGTGATTCTTTTCTCTCTGTAGATATACAGTAGATGATGTTCCTTTTTCTATCCAAGCTACCTCTGAAGTTGCTGACCTCAGTAACATTATCAACAAATTGTTGGAAGCCAAAAATGGTATGTTTATGTTTGCGATGTGGTTCCATTAATATTGATTCTAACTATCTGGGGTATTGTAAAATCAGGTATCAAAAACATACAAACAATCACATTATTTTGGATTTATAATTATGCAGATTTAACTTTTTTTATAACTAATTGCTTCACTATAGAGTTTTCAGATTCAGTATTTTTTAATTGAACAAATTAGAAATGATTATAATCTAATCCATGCACTAGATTATAATCTGTTTTTTAACAGTTGATCTCTATATGCTTTCTTTCACCAATCCAGGATATGGATATGGAGTTTTCCACAGTATGGAAAAATAGATTAGGATTAAGAGATAGTGATGTCAGGCTGGATACTCCATTATATAATAGCATTTACCTATGGTTCAATGTTCATTTGCTTGAAATGAGAGCAAATATTTTAAAAAATCTTTCCCTGGATGCTTCTTTACATAGACAAATTTTTATCTCAGCAGCTTTGGAATGAAGCCAGATTGTCTACAATAGCAACTCAGTTTTGTTCTCATTATTGTTTTTACAAAGCAATCCAGAGCAAGTAATATATTTTGTAAAGGAGTCTAGCAAAACATTTGATTGGAAAAAAAACCAAGATTCTGCATTCCATTTTATGTATATTGGTAATATTACTAGTTATAGTCTGGAGAGCAAACTTGTTAAAGAAAACATGGCTATTCAAGAACAATGAAAAAGAGACTATATCTTAGAGACTATCCATTTTCCAAATTTGCTCTTAATGTAAGTTGTAACTTATGTAACTTGATACCTTTGATTCATTTCTAGACGACCACAAATATGTGGAATTTGACTTCCTTGTTAAAGGACAGTTCTTGCGTATGTCTATGGTCAAACACATGGAAATGGAAAATATTTCAACAGTAAGCCATTTTAATGTTTTTTGAAGAAAGAGGTTGAAATTATGAATTTTTAACATTTCTCAGAAATGTATTTTTTAAATGCAGTGCAATTTTCTTCCTAGAAGCTATGTGGGAGACTTTAATGGGTACGCTGCCTATTTATTTTTAATCTCTGCTTCATGTATTGTAGGGTTTTGAGATACATGGCGTCAAACAGTATTCACTTACATTAATAGGTACCGTGTTTCTCCAACAATACGGCCTCCACCAATAGGAAGACCCAGCATGTTTTCTAGGCATAAAATCAAATTAAGCCCCTCCCCCCAAATTTAGGCCTAGTTTAAAACATGCAAAATAGGGGGAAGTGTGGGGGGACTTGCCATTTGGAGCTGCCGCCGCCGTTTGGAGTGCCGTTGGAGCCGCCGCCGCCGTTTGGAGTGCCGTTGGAGCTGCCGCCGCCGTTTGGAGTGCCGTTGGAGCTGCCGCCGCCGTTTGGAGTGCCGTTGGAGTTGCTGCCGCCGTTTGGAGTGCCGCTGCCACGTTTGGAGCTGCCGCTTCCGTGTTTGGAGCTGCCGCCGTGTTTGGAGTGGCGACGATGCTCCAAACGGGCAGTGCTCCAAACGCGGAAGCGGCAGCTCCAAATGTGGCGGCGGCGGCTCCAAACGGCGGCGGCGGCTCCGCTTCCGTGTTTGGAGCTGCCGCTGCTGTTTGGAGCCGCCGCCGCCGTTTGGAGTGCCGCCGTCACATTTGGAGCTGCCGCTTCCGCGTTTGGAGCACTGCCGCTGTTTGGAGCACCGCCGCCATTTGGAGCGCCGCCGCCACTCCAAACACGGCGGCAGCTCCAAACACAGAAGCGGCAGCTCCAACGGCACTCCAAATGGCAACAGCAGCTCCAACGGCACTCCAAACGGCAGCGGCAGCTCCAACGGCACTCCAAACGGCAGCGGCAGCTCCAACGGCACTCCAAACGGCAGCGGAATGGGCAGAAGGGAAAGCAACAGCGGCAGGTGCCAAAGGTCTTGGGTCTGCAGCAAAGGTGTTTGGTGGGAGTAGGGAGCTCTCTGCGCTTCGCCATGATCGCCCGTTAGGAGCGGCTGGTGGCGAGGCTGCCCGCGGGGCGCTCTAGATGAGGATGAAAGGGGGGAAATTAAGTTACCCCCGAAAAGACAGCCTAGCTGTTTTTTTGGGGCTCAAAAAAAAAAAAGGCCCGGCCTTATTATGTGAGAAACACTGTACATTGGTAGCCACTTCTAATAATGCCTTTTTCTAATGATGACTTAAACTTATCAGACTTCTAAGTATATAGGTATAAGATTAATATACAGTACTACAGGTGGTCCTCAATTATTGACATCTCATTCAGTGACCACTTGGGGTTGTGATGGCATCGAATTAGTGGTACTTGTGATCAGTCCCCAAAGTTCCAGTTGTCCACAGTATCCCTCCAATCATGTGGTTGTGTTCCAGCTGCTTAGCAACCCGCCCGAATTTCAGAGCATTCCATGGTCATGTGATTGTGACTTGCAATCTTCCCTACTGGTGTTCCATAAGCAAAGTCAATAGGGAAGCCAACAGGAAGTCTAAAATGAGGTTTTTGCATAACAGTGGTAACTGGTACTGTTCCAGTGTCTTACCCTTTTTAAGCAAAGACTACATGTATTTTATTTTTAAAGTATAAGATTCGGACTTATGTGAATAGACTGAACATGCCCAGCATCAGAGTTCCTACGTGCCCATACTCAGCACCACCCAGACCTATACAAGTGTCCCCCAACTATCTGGAGCAGGGGTCGCCAACCTTTTGGACCTCAGGGACCACTAAACTCATAATTTTAGATCCCAGGGACCACTAACTGGTTCTGTGGGTGTGGCCTAATTTGTGGGTGTGGCTTGGTGGTCATGTGACTGACTGGGCATGGCTTGTTTGTAAATATTATAAACATTTATATAAATATTGAATTTTTAATAAAAAAGAGAGCAACTTTTACCCAAAATCAGGCAAAGCAGGCAGGCAGATTGAGTTGCTTACAGAATCACAGATTCATTCAGAAATCTATCTATCTGCCATTGGCTAGCTCAGTCTGTCACATAAAATTTGCTAGCAAGCAAACTCACAAAATTAATTCACAACACACCATGCATGTAAATATTGAATTTTTTATTTAAAAAAAGAGCAACTTTTATCCAAAATCAAGCAAAGCAGGCAGATTGAGTTGCTCACAGTGATCTTTCTATCTGCCATCAGCTAGCTCAGTCTCTCAAATTTGCTTGCCGTGAGTCTGCAATGAATTTGCTTGCAAGCAAACCTTCAGTCCTAAGGGAGGTTCGGCTGTGCTTAGCTAGAAAGCAAGAAATCCAACCATTTCCTGCTTCCTAGCTAATCTAAATCTCCCAGCACAGCAGAACAGATGATAGTCGGAAAAAGGAAAAATAGCAACTTAAGCAGACAAGTTTTCCAGGTGGGGAGGGTTTCTTCAGGCCATGTGGACTGAGCAGCCTTGTGTTTCTGCACAGCGGATTAATTGCTTTGAGGGGGGTGCTCTGGGGATGAGATTTCTCTGCGGCCCACCAAAATTTTCTCACGGGCCACCAGTGGTCTGCAGCCCACCGGTTGGCGACCGCTGATCTGGAGCATATTTGGAAGGAAGAAAAAAATCAGATCTATTCCTATGTAGCTGTTAATGCTGATGGAAGACAAGTTACTGTCCCTTGTTGCGGTTCAATGGAATCAAGGGACCATATTTACAAATCAACATGCCACTGCCCATTCGCTCATCTATTGCATTTGAATTTTAGAACCTGTCAATTCCATGGTGGACATTACTGAGTTAGAATCAGAATAGTAGCATGAAGTTTGTACTGGTCAAAAATACAGTTAAATGTATAACCTTAAAAACAAGAAGTTGTCATTTTCTAGATGGTGATGATAAAACCTCCCAGCATTCCTAAGCACTGGCCATGTTGATTAGGATTGATGGGATATATTTAATACAGCAACATATTTTCCATTCCTAGGAAGTGGGATTGTAGACTTAATCTCTTATCTCCTAGTTTTTGTTTTATAGTACAGTAGTTGATTTTTCTTTGTTTCTTCTGTGTACAGGAAAATGTAGTAGAAATTGAATATGTAGAGAAGTATACAGCACCCCAGCCTGAAGAATGCATGCTACATGATGACTGGATCAGTTCCATTGAAGCTACAGAAGAATGGCCAGATATTTTTAAATTTGCTTTTGGCTTTTTTTGATTTCTGATACAGCTTACTGTATCACATATAAGTTTGCTTTCCTTGTAAATAGGTTTCTGTGCTTTACTGTTGTAGAAGTTTATCCATTTTTCCTTGCCCCTTCTGTGTATCAATAGTTTAGGAATGAGATGCTCATTCCATAATAGTTATATTAGTATTGTCATTGTACCTTGCCAAAAGTTTTTAAATCCATTTTAAGATTTAATTTCTCTGAGGCACTGATGCTTCTTTCAGAAATTGTTATAATCCATCTTCCTTCCCTAAATCAGGGTTTTAGGTAAGTGATGCATTCAATGCGGGTTTATCCTACACTAATATAAGCCAGGCAAAATAATAAAATTTATATTAATTCATTTTTCATAAACATATAAAGCAGTGAAATTGAGCAGTGCAGTGGCCTAGAGGTAGAGCTCTTGCTGCACACTGTGAGTTTGATCCTAGATAGCAGCAGATATTTCTCTCTCTGGATGCAGTGAATAATTGTCTGCTGCGAACTCCACAAAGGCATCAGGAAGGGTATCCGGCCAGGAAACGTGTGAACTCCATTTAGTTGTCCCGACTCCACTCTGATGCAAAGATTACCAGGTCATTAAAAGAAAAAAAATGAAGCAGTGAAATTAAATGGCATCACAAATAAGGTTAAGATGGTGTTTCCAGATATACAGTTGCTAGAAAAAGTTGAGGCTTCAAGAGTAAGGATAGAAAGCTTAAATTACAATATGCCTCTTCCATTTTTTCCAGACAAATTCCCCAAAATAACTATACTGTTGCTTTAAACTGAGTGGATGCATTAGGTATGCATGTTATGTTAGTGGCTCTTTTTCTCAGAAAAGGATTGGCAAGATAAAATATGATTACTTTTTTTGCCATGATTTTCTTTTTTCTTTGTAAATTAATGGGAGAATGAATGAGTATGGGGTGGTGTTGGTAGTAAATTTTCAGATTTGTAATAGCCAAATTCTGGCCTGACTTAAATTGTTTTTGGTACAAATCACAAATATCCATATTTCTAAACAGTGCAAATGGTGTTTGAACATTATAAACACCTTGATATGCAATTTACATAATAAACTGTAATGGTTGCTTTATGGCTATATGAACAATAAGAATTATTGGGGAATAGCTATATTTTTATAGAAAAAAAATGGAATGCTGGTGGCTTTGAACTATGCACAGTGTTTATAACTCATTACCAGTCACATCTTGGTATTATATTTACAAAAATATGGCTTTGCATAGAATCTGAAAGTTCTGTTCAGTGGACATAATTGAAATTTTTTGAGGCAAAACTGCTGTGCACACCTTTAAAAATGTTCTCTGCTTCTGACTTCCATAGGATCTTGACTGGTTCCTATGATCAGACTTCCCGGATTTGGTCAGTAGAAGGCAAACCTATCATGACACTTGCTGGGCATGTAGATGTGGTGAAAGATGTAGCTTGGATTAAAAAAGGTAAATAAAATTCATTGTCTGTAGGGAAAAATAGATTTTGTAAAAAATCTTATGACAGACTTTTATTATAGTCAGCTCAGGATTTTTTGGTTACTGTTTTGAATTCTACTAGGTGATGGCTGTCTCTTATTGTTAAATCTTCAGGTTTTTTTTAAATACTTTCACATTTGTTAATGGAGGGGGTTTTTTGTTGTTGTTTTTTTAAAAAGATCTGCAGCATTCATATCTTTCACAGATTTGACTGGTCTGTATTACTTTTGTCCTGGTGTTGTTTACATGCAAGAACAATAGTGCAAGAGGCTTCAGACTTCTGCTTACCTGAAGTCATAACATTTCTCCTGGTCTCTTGTTTTTGAGAGACAATTCATGAAACTGGGGAAGGGGGAAGCGTTTATGTTATTTAAGGCTGAGCTACATGCTATTTTAAAATGCATTAAAATGTGGCTTAATTTTTACTGTAGATTTAGTGAAAGGGACCCAGCTTTAGTATAAAAGAGGGTGTTTGACTGGCTTTTATCCTTCAGCGGTGCTTCTGTCATAGATGTGGATATGTGTCTCTTAATTTACAGTGCCAGAAAGTGTTGTGTTCTTAGTAGTATAAGTTTATGCAACATTGATCCATGTTGGCATTTCAGCTAGATGCAAAGGAATATAGCAGCTGGATTCCATTAGTTTATTGAAAAGTAAAATAGAAAACAACCAGATTTTAAAGCAATAGCTAGATTTCCCTTTTAGAAACATAGGCAACCTCTGTCTTAACAGGTTGTACTTCAAGGGCTAAGAGGTGCTTATGACCTAACAGGCAGGTTAAATGATTCTCAGAATCCCATATATTCCTATTACTTTTTCAGACAGATAATACTTATATAGGATTATTGGCTCATACAATAGTAATCAGTACTTATGGATTACCACTGATCTTCATATTCTTTAAAATGTATGTATTATATTTCCTTTAGGTATAGCGCAGTGTCCCATTTTAAATACCCTGAATCTGATTGTGGTTTTGCTGTACCGTTTTGCTTTTTTTATCCTATTACCTGATTCTGGGGTAGAGTGAATTTGGATGATTGGTTTAGGAAATGTATACAGTATTTCCATTCTTGCCTGTATTCTTCAGACAGCTTGTCATGCTTCTTGCTCACTGCCTCTATGGACCAGACTATCTTACTCTGGGAATGGAACGTGGAAAGGAACAAAGTGAGGGCTCTTCATTGCTGCAGGGGACATGCAGGAAGTGTAGAATCTGTAGCTGTGGATAGTTCAAGGACCAAAGTAAGTTATATGCCTTCCTCCTCTGCTTTCATGTTCTAAAAAGTAGACAGGTGTGTTGTACTGTAAGTACTACTGCAGTTCTTTTGAACATTCAGATCAAAACTTCATGACATGGCCTTGTCAGGCTCTGAAAACTAAGAAAGACTTGTGATTCTTGTGAGCTGATTTCTTTATTGCTCCTCACTTATAGACAAGAAATCTTGCCAAACAAAAGCAGACTACTTGCACCATAAATCATATATCTAGGTAACATTCCATCACAGGTCTTGTAAGATGATGGCTTGCACTGGCCCTCCAATTGTTTTTAAATAACATTAGTTATAATTGCCAAGGATTTGCTTCCGAGGTTTTAATGAAATACAGATGTTTAGAGTTTGCAAAAGGGTGTGGGTTCAGGTAGGGGAAAGGATGTGTGTGTGTGTGTGTGTGTGTGTGTGTGTGTGTGTGTACATATACATATATGTATACCTATATATATAGTCATATATATACTGTGATGACCCGGGCGTGGCATAAAGGCAATACAGTTACATAAGTAAGAAAAGTCCCTTTAATACCTCCAACTTTGCTCCCAATGTCCAGTTACCTTCGGCTGGAGTAAAACCTCTCCCAAGAACAGTCTTTTAAGTGGAGAAAATTCAGTCCGAAAACAAAGTACATATAAACTGTAAATAAAAATCCACACAAACCACGCTGCAGCAATTAACTGGACAGGGCAGGATAAGGAATTGCAGACTTCAAAGGCCAACAAAACACACAGTTGGGAAGATGCCAGGAACCCAGATAAGCTTCGACAAAACAAGATAATACACGATTTCTTTTCAACAAGTTGCTGTGCGCAAACTCCCTTTTTAAATACTGTGTTCCCAGCTGCAGCTAATGAAGGGAATCAGGGAATCCTCCCCTGTAAGCCACACAACTCACATTGTTCCCTTCTCCGTTCCTCCCTGCGTGGGCAATGTCTGGAACTAATTGGAACATCAGCTTCTCTGTTGCTGCAGCAACTCTACCAGGGCAAATTGGACAAATGGGGGAGAGCTGAGGAGGAGGAACTTTCCCTGGATTCAGTGCAAATCTGGCTTGAACACAAGCATATGAATTTAGGCTGGAATCAGATCAGATCAGATATTTACCTTTTTATTCAAATGTTGTGCTTTTTATTAGTTTTGCAGTGGCTCCTGGGATAAAATGCTGAAGATATGGTCTGCAGGTAAGTTTTAGATTTTCCCACAGGTCACCCCTCCAACACACCCATCTTCCTAACAGTTGTGAATGTACTTCCATTGTGCAAACATGTTGTGTTTGTTGTCTACAGACAATTCAAATGCAACTTTTCAGTGATATATACACTGCTCAAAAAAATAAAGGGAACACTTAAACAACGCAATGTAACTCCAAGTCAATCACACTTCTGTGAAATCAAACTGTCCACTTAGATAGCAACACTGATTGACAATCAATTTCATACGCTGTTGTGCAAATGGAATAGACAACAGGTGGAAAGCATAGGCAGTTAGCAAGACATCCCCAATAAAGGAGTGGTTCTGCAGGTGGTGACCACAGACCACTTCTCAGTTCCTGTGCTTTCTGCCTGATGGTTTGGTCATTTTTGAATGCTGGCGGTGCTTTCACTCTAGTGGTAGCATGAGATGGAGTCTACAACCCACACAAGTGGCTCAGGTAGTGCAGCTCATCCAGGATGGCACATCAATGCGAGCTGTGGCAAGAAGGTTTGCTGTGTCTGTCAGCGTAGTGTCCAGAGCATGGAGGGGACTACCAGGAGATAGGCCAGTACATCAGGAGATGTGGAGGAGGCTGTAGGAGGGCAACAACCCAGCATCAGGACCGCTACCTCTGCCTTTGTGCAAGGAGGGACAGGAGGAACACTGCCAGAGCCCTGCAAAATGACCTCCAGCGGGCCACAAATGTGCATGTGGCTGCTCAAACGGTCAGAAACAGACTCCATGAGGGTGGTATGAGGGCCCGACATCCACAGGTGGGGGTTGTGCTTACAGCCCAACACCGTTCAGGACATTTGGCATTTGTCAGAGAACATCAAGATTGGCAAATTCGCCACTGGCGCCCTGTGCTCTTCATAGATGAAAGCAGGTTCACACTGAGCACATGTGACAGACGTGACAGGGTCTGGAGACGCCGTGGAGAACGTTCTGCTGCTGTCAACATCCTCCAGCATGACCGGTTTGGCAGTGGGTCAGTAATCGTGTGGGGGTGACATTTCTTTAGGGGGCCGCACAGCCCTCCATGTGCTCACCAGAGGTACCCTGACTGCCATTAGGTACCGAGATGAGATCCTCAGACCCCTTGTGAGACCATATGCTGGTGCGGTTGGCCCTGGGTTCCTCCTAATGCAAGACAATGCTAGACCTCATGTGGCTGGAGTGAGTCAGCAGTTCCTGCAAGACGAAGGCATTGATGCTATGGACTGGCCCGCCCGTTCCCCAGACCTGAATCCAATTGAGCACATCTGACACATCATGTCTCGCTCCATCCACCAACGCCACGTTGCACCAGACTGTCCAGGAGTTGGGGGATGCTTTAGTCCAGGTGTGGGAGGAGATCCCTCAGGAAACCACCCACCACCTCATCAGGAGCATGCCCAGGTATTGTAGGGAGGTCATACAAGCACGTGGATGCCACACACACACTACTGAGCCTCATTTTGACTTGTTTTAAGGACATTACATCAAAGTTGGATCAGCCTGTAGTGTTTTTTTCCACTTTAATTTTGAGTGTAACTCCAAATCCAGACCTTCGTGGGTTGCTAAATTTGATTTCCATTGATAATTTTTGTGTGAGTTTGTTGTCAGCACATTCAACTATGTAATGAACAAAGTATTTAATAAGAAAATTTCATTCATTCAGATCTAGGATGTCTTATTTTTGTGTTCCCTTTATTTTTTTGAGCAGTGTATATATAGGCACATCTTGTAAAGCATATAATAAGCCAATTTCATGCTGAGAAGCCTGAATAAATGAAATTCAACTTTAGTTCCATCCCATTTAATTTCATTTATACAATAAAGAAATGAAGACTAAACTTTTTCATTACAGAAGGGTTGTTAGCAATGTGGATTTCATGATTAAATATTTTTTTAATTATCTGGTTAAACTCAAGACATTAGAGATAGAACATTTCTGGGCAAAACAAGTTGGTCTTTTTCAAGAGGCTGGATTTGAATTATTCTCCACATTCCATAAAGTTGAGGACAATGCTAATAATGATAATAGGTGGGTTAGGTAGGTAGAAGATAGGTAGGTAGATGGATGGATGAATGGATAGATAGATAAGCAGGCAGGCAGCTTAATAACATCCAAGAAAAGATCCAGATCGTTTCTCTCCTTCCATTTCCTGCAATGAGCTTTGAAAATGTGTTGAACCCCAAGAGATAAATAATAACTTATAGCTAATTTAGGCTACTTATGTTTATTTGAGTTTATGAGTGTGTCATTATTGCCCTCCCTGTTTTTGTCTTATCTCATTTTTCATTTCAGTGCCTACTGATGAAGAGGATGAAGCAGAGATGGAGGAAGTAGTAAACAGACCAAGGAAAAAACAAAAAACTGAGCAGCTGGGACTAACAAGAGTAAGAAAGGAATGAGTGGAATCAGACTTGGCCTGGCAGTCTTTCTTATGGACAGTTGCCAGGATTGATGACTGACCCCTCCCCCGGCCTTTACTTCAAAATGAAATTTGCTGTAGCTGCCTATTATTTTAAGACTTCCCAAAGAGCTTTATATCAAAAGTTCAATTTTCTTCCACCAGTATTTCACATGGCATGCTTATTCACAATTCACTTAAATAACTGAACTCGCAAGTAATGTAACTACAACTGAGACATGCCAAGGTTCTACTCAGCTGCCCATATACCAATATGTTCTGCTAATGCTTTCTAAAGTAACATCTCTCTCAAGCTCTTATAAAATTCCATGTTACTTGGCAACTAGGAAAGTTGTTTGGAAGTTGTCTTCTACTGGGACATTCCAGTTCACTTCCCCAATCTAGTTTTTAATTGATAATCATATTTTTCCATTTATAAGAAACCCAGTGTTACCTATTTTTTTAGTGGTCTTTATTCCTCATGTCTAGACACCTGTTGCAACCCTCTCTGGTCATACAGAATCTGTGTCTTCCGTACTTTGGTCAGATACAGATGAAATCTGCAGTGCTTCATGGGACCACACCATTAAAATTTGGGATGTTGAAACTGGAAGCTTTAAATCCACTTTGGTAAATGCCACTTTAACATGACTTTAATTCATTTAATTTAATATATTTTTTTTCCAAAAGGGGATTTCTATAAAATGCTACATCACATTTTTTATTGTATTGTAGACAGGAAACAAAGTGTTTAATTCTATAGCCTATTCGCCACTTTGTCGGCATATAGCCTCAGGGAGCACTGACAGACACATTCGGTTATGGGATCCTCGGAGCAAAGGTGAGTAGAAGTTCAGTGCCTTGATTATTCAAGTTTAAGGTCACTCATTTACTGAGCTGAGTAATTGACTTCGCATTGTACAGAGTTCATGTACTTTGCAATGTGCTTTCTAATAAGGCTTCCGAACCAGGAGTCGCTACTCACATGTCAACTGTGGAATTGAGAAACTCTGTAATGTCTGCCTACATTGGTTATTATTCCTTGAATAATAATGTGGCATTCTTGATGTGGCAGAAAAGTAATGGCCATGTCTCACCTTCTCGGCCCCTTCTTGCAAACACAATTATAGAGGACATATTTTACATGCAGAAGATCCTAGCATTTCCAGATCAAAGAGTCAGGGTTAGGGTTGGGATGATGGGAAAGATCTCTACCTGATTCTTTGCTACATTTCTGCTAGTCATACCATGATATGGCAGCTTCCCCTATCTCTCCTGATGGCCAATAGGTGTCTTGTTTCCATAGTTGTATCAGTATCATGACACTTTAACAATATAGTTTACATTTTGAAAGAAATTATTCAGCTCATGAGTGGCTGAGTTCTGGAATGGTGATTGCAAACAGCAGAGGTAAGGCTGTGTTAGGATTATTCCTCTGTATAGCTGAGATGCCATTTGTCTTCTACCCTGTGTTAGTTACTTGGCTGTAAGAATAATTTTAGGAAACAGGAGAAAGAGTGCAACCTAGACAACTGTCTGATAAGCAAAATTTTAGTCCAAAGAAGGAAGGGGGCAGAGTAATGATCTCAAAAAGGTCCCTGCCTAGTTCTCTGGAAAGTAAAGAAAGAGAGGGGAGAAATGCTTTCATTCTGCAAGCTTGCAACAAAGGTAGTATTATTACTTAACATTTTTGGTTTCCTGTCTGGGCTACCTTGAAGTGACAGTGGTCACTTCAAGTTAATGTTGGCTACTGGGGACTATTGACAGATCCCTGAAATTTTCTTGGCAACATTTTTGAAAATGGTTTGATGGAATGTCTTTGTAGGGCTGTGTGATGGTATGTGGGAAACACCTGGAGTAATAGGCCAAAAAGATGCTGCCTCGGGAATGGTCAGATCTGAAAAGGCATAGCCCACAGCTGGATAGTGGGCAGAGCAAAAGACTTCTTGGACTGTAAAAGAAATGATGGGAGAATTGTACCTCCAGGCTTGCCAGAGTGATATCAGTGATATAATGGAACATGAGAATGACCATAATAAAAGGGGGCTGGGGGAGGAGAGGAATGCTGCCCAGGGAATGATCAGATAAAAGGATGAGTCGTCCATAACTAAGTAATGGGCAGAGAAAGAAATTTTAAAGAGATCCACTCTTAACTATTCAGGTGATAAAAAGTAACTGTAGGAGATTTATACTTTCAGGCTTTACTGTAGCCTTAAGATAAAGTAGTTTAGCTCATCATTGTTTTTCCCCCTGTTTGGTCTACTTGGGAGGCTAATAGCAGATAGGAAAGTAACCAGATGAGGTAATTCTGCTTTACTCTAAGGCTACAGTATAACAACTATGCAAGTCTGAATGTACAAATCTGCCATCTCCTTTACTGCTCTAAAAAAAGGAGGGCTTTCCAAGTCTCTTGTCCCACCCACTATCCAGCAATGCCTTCTGCTATCTGATGTTAGCTAGGCCAGGGGTCCCCAACCACCGGGCCGCGGACCGGTACCGGGCCGTGGAGCACTCTTTACCGGGCCGCAAAGAAAAAAAAATTAAAAAAAATGGCGGCTTTCTTCGCCTTCGGTGAATGCTGCTGGGATCGGGGATCAAGGACACAAATGAAAGAAGGGGAGGGAGGAAGCAACCGAAGCCTGTCCTTCTCTCTGGCTCAGCTCTCTCAGTCGCTCTGTTGCTCCTCCACCAGCACAGGAAGAAACTGCTTCAAAGAAGCCGGGGGTGGCTTTTCCTGTCGCCGCAGCTTCCCGAGCGCCCGTTCACCCCACCCCGCCCGCCCGCCGCTCGCGGTTCAATCCACAGTGCTCCGTTCTGCCTGCCTGCCTGTCTGGTTGTTTGGGAGCAGCTTCGGCTGAGAATAATAACTGTTCGCCTCTTTTTATCAGCGAAGCTGCTCCGAACGAAGAAGGCAGGCAGGCAGGCAGGTAGAACGGAGCACTGTGGATTGAACCGCGAGCGGGCGGGCGGGCGGGTGGGGTGAAACGGGCGCTGGGAAGCTGTGGCGACAGGAAAGCCACCCCACCCCCCCACCCCGGCTTCTTTGAAGCAGTTTCTTCCTGGGCTGCTGTAGGAGCGATAGAGTGACTGAGAGAGGAACGAGGCAGACACCTGAGGGAGGGAGGGAGGCAGACACCTGAGGGATGGGGCTGAGGGAGGCAGGGCCGAGGCGCTCCCTGAACTTGGTGGTTTGCTGGCAGACGTTTTATTACCCGACTAGGTAACAACATCAGATGTTACCTAGTCAGGTAATGAAACGTCTGCAAGCAAACTACCAAACTCGGTTCTCCCCGGTCCTTGAAAAATGTTTCTGCTTGAAACCGGTCCCTGGTACAAAAAGGTTGGGGACCACTGAGCTAGGCAGCATCTCTTCTCCTTCTCTCCCAAGGTCTTTCCCACATAGGTTGAGAACAGATCACTCAACTGGCTGAGTGCCTAAGACTAGACTAGGACTCATTTTTCCCCATCCATAGTCCAGCATCACTACCCTAAATTGCCTGTCAACTTCTGCCTTAGCAAACTAAAATCAGAAACATACAAAGGAATAAGTGTTCATATTTCTGGCTTTTTCCCCCAAAAAGACCATTACAAGCTTCTATATCAAGTATGCATTTATCTTGATTTCTTTTCGGTAACTATAAATTGTGTGCTATATTGTACCTTGTTGCTATTGAATCTGTCTTGTTTCAGATGGCTCTCTGGTATTACTTTCTCTCACCTCACATACTGGCTGGGTAACTTCAGTGAAATGGTCTCCTACTCATGAGCAGCAACTTATCTCTGGTTCTTTAGATAACATTGTCAAACTTTGGGATATAAGAAGGTAAGCTAAAATCTGAAGTTCTCATTTGTTGCACTTTATATATGACTTCAGATTACTACCGTGTTTACCCCAAATAAGACCGGGTCTTTTGGGGGGGGGGGGAGGCAAAATAAGCATCAGGTCTTATTTTCAGGAAATGTCTGACCAGCTTACCTTAAGATCACTGCAGCCAGGCCTCCCATGCCCCAACACCTGTTGCGCCACTGCCTGACTTCTGCAGCCACTCTTGGCCATGAGCTGCATGGCTTGTTGCACCGGTGCTCACGGCAGGAGGCTGCATGTGTGTGGTGCCATTGCGACACAAGCAGCGGCACTGGGACAATGAGCCATACAGTGCCCTGCCATGAGCAGCAGCACTGGTGCGATGAACCACATGGCTTGCTGTGAGCAATGACACTGGCACGATGTGCCACACGGCCTCCTGCCACAAGCAGCAACACTGGCATGATGTGCCACATGGCCTCCTGCCATGAGCAGCAGCACTGGTGCGATGAACCACATGGCTTGCTGTGAGCAATGACACTGGCACGATGTGCCACACGGCCTCCTGCCACAAGCAGCAACACTGGCATGATGTGCCACATGGCCTCCTGCCATGAGCAGCAGCACTGGTGCGATGAGCCATGCTGCAAGCAGAGGCACTGGTGCAACAAGCCACACGGCATCTGGCCACCATAAGCAACCACAGAAGAAGTCAGGCAGCATCATGACAGGTGCCGGGGCATTGGGGGCGTGACTGTTGAGGTACTAAGGTAAGCGGGTGTGGGGTGCATGGGTCAGCCTCACCCCCGCCCTATCTTGATTTTTACACATGCACCTTGTGCAACCAGGCAATGGGCAGGGTTTAACAAGGGCTTATTTTGGGTAGGGCTTATATTAGGGGCAGGCATGAAAATCAGGCTAGGGCTTGTTTTTGGGGTAGGTCATATTTTCAGAGAAACATGGTATATGACATGCAAAATGAAGAACTGCAGTTTTAGGGTTTTGAAAGTTCTTGCTTTAAAATATACTCATTAGTTGATAAATACAGATACTCTTGGTAGGCCATTAGATCTGAACATGCCTCCAAATTCTCTACCAGAAAGCATTTGCAGTACATGACATTGTAAGCTGCTCAGAGTCCGGTGACTGAGATGGCCAGCATATAAATAAAATAAAACAAAATAAGTAAACTTCTGAATAGAGCCCAACATATTTTTTAATTTGAATTTTGTACTAAATCATTTGCAAGGCTATCATACCATGCCTGTTCTTGAAAAAGCTACATGGTACACTGGGAAATTGAAAAAAAATATATCATACAAAAGAAAATGGAATACCTGTATGGACCTTATCAGGAATCAAGATTCATTTAAGTAAGATTTTTGTTCCATCTCAGATGGGTGGACAATATGTGTGTCCTAGTACAGGGGTCCCCAACCACCGGTACCGGTCCGCGGAACAAGTCCTACCAGGCCGCTGGTTGCTGGGCGCCGCCATCTTTTTTTGATGAAAAAGTGCTTCCGGTGAGCTTTTCCGGGTAGAAAGCTCACCGGAAGCACTTTTTCATCAAAAAAAGATGGCAGCGCCCAGCTGATGCCGGTACCGGGCCGCGGCATAAAAAAGGTTGGGGATCACTGTCCTAGTAGATATATATTTAAAGAAAAAGAAAATAGAGAAAGAGGAGTTGGAGACAAAATGGATTGAGAGGGAACTTTTCAACAAAGAACCATCAGAGTCACACCACATAATTAACAACACTAAAACTGGCTTTAATAATCTGTATCTCATCAGTTGCAAAGCTCCTCTTTATGACTTGGCGGCTCATGAAGACAAAGTTTTCTGTGTGGAGTGGACTGAAGCTGGGGTAAGAATTGATATTTCAAAAAAGTATAGAATCTGATAAAAACTGAGAAGAGAGCTAATGTTTAACTCTGCATTATATAAAATATTCCAGGGCTGTTGTCAGTATCCTCTGTTCACTTGAACATGTAAATTTGGGTGTGTAGAGAGACAGGTGACTGAACAAATATGAGACATGCAGGCACTGAATGTGGGCATTGAAAATCTTTAATTATAGAAATAGTTGCTTCTTACTTCTCAGAAGAAGGTATTACAGCCACTATCCAAACTCACAAAAGGACACTTAAAATTAATTGAACTTACTGTTAATGTTAAAAGGTACAGAAGTTAGTATTGCATATGAAAACCCACATGAATCTCACATGAATGCATGCATATGTATAAATGCCACAAAAGGGTAAAATAGCCCAGGTAGTAAAGGGGTGGAGTCATTTTTCTTAGGGCTAGGATTCCACTTGTTTTTAAAGTCAAGTAATGTGATACCTCAGATGGTTGGATCAGACATTGCAATCTGTTAGGAGTGATAGTTAGACGATTTAAATCTTCAAGGGACTTAAGGCATTCCTTTTTTTCTTAATGCCTCCAAACTAGGCAGAATAAATACAATTTGTTGTTTTAGAATGAAACAGCTCCTTAAATTCTCCAAGATTACCTCAAAGGGCTAAGATAGTTTAAACCCCAGGAATCTTCTATAAAAATGAGGGGCAGTTACCATGACAGAGAAGGCCAGCTTCCTGACTCCCATCAAATGACAGTGTTTGATTGTTGGGACATAGAATGTACTTACTTTATAGGATTGTACAGGATGGGTTTGAGATAGATAATTCCTCAAACAGCAAGGTCCTATGCCATGAAAGCCTTTTTTAAATACTAATTTTATGAGAGATTATGAAAGATTGAAATTACATTGGTACCATGTAAGTCTGCACAGGCAGTGACCATTTAAAGTTACAATGACATTGAAAAAGTGACATGACCATTTTTCACACTTATGACCATTGCAGCATCCCTGTGGTCACGTGATCAGAATTTAGATGCCTGGCAACTGATTCATATTTATGACAGTTGCAGTGCCTTGGGGATCATATGATCTTCTGACAAGCAAAGGCAATGTGGAAAACAGATTCATTTAACAACTGTGTTACAAACTTAACTACAGTGATTCACTTAACTGTGGCAAGAAAAGTTGTAAAATGGAGCACAATTGTGGTCATAAAGGAGCTGGTATCTGAAAATGAAGTAAGTGGTAAAGCTTGTGGAACAGCAGTGTTAAACGGGCATATCACAGCATCCTCAGCATCGTTCACATTCTCTATTTTGGACTAGCTGCATTTTCCAAATGGTTTCCTGGGGCAGTCCTGTCTACAGCGCATTGCAGTAATCATCCTATGTGGTGATTGGGGTGTGAATGACCAGTGCAAAGGCCTCCATGGCCACAGCTGTCATCTGTTCTTTGAGCATAAATTGTGAATCTAGAAAAATTCAGATTGCCCACAAGGCCCAAATGCGGATTTGTAACCCCACTCTTCAAATATTGAAGTCACTCAGTTTTGTTAGGGTTGTGCCTGAATCTGTTCCTCTCCATTCAATCTCTTACCAAACACTTAAACAAGATTTTGACAGCATTGTTGTCAACCCCAAACCAATGGATGACTCACACACAGAAGGGGTAAAAGTGTTAAGACTTAAAACACCCCACAAGTTAGGGGCTTCAGTTTCAACCCCTCTCATCCCAGTTGATTAGAACGGTACTGCCCACAAAGAAAGGGAGAGAAGCACTTCCACACCACACTGCCCCCTCCTAATCCTTACAGACAGTCCAGAAGGACACCATGATCAACTGAAAGCCACTGAGGGATCCAGGAGAATGAGGATGGCAGCACCACTCCATCCCAACGCTGGATAATCTTTTTTCCAAAAGGGCCATCTGGAGCCTTAGCCCAGCCACTTCTTTAAAAGGACAATTGAAGACAGGATAGACACTTTCCACACTGCTGGATCCAGCAATAGCTTTTTCAAGAGAAGGTGCACTGGGCTTCCTTCAAGGCAGACTGAACCACCCTTCCTTCAAAAAGGCTGACGCTGCTGCATGGATCCAATTGCATGCCACCTCCCTAACGGCCTTGACAAGCCAGGAGGGACATGGATATCATAAACAAACAATTGAGCTTGCGGTCCCAAGGGCCCTGTCCTCTTCTCCAATCTCATCCCAGCTATTAGACATAGAAATATGTAGAATGCATTTTTCTCCAAACCAAAACAATTGAACCAAGGGGAGAAGCTGTGTTAATAAAAACTGGCTGAATTAAAATATAGCAAACGAAGTGAGTTTCAACAGATCCAAAGTATTTATTTCCTTCCTTCTGATTCTTACATCCAGGTTTGGTGTTTTTGTTTTTTGAATTGAATTTGAATTGAACTGAATTATGATTCAGCTAATTTTGTAGAAAGATCTTTTAGCAAAATTCCCAAGCAGCTGCAGCCCCTTCACTACCCACTCTAACAAAATAAGCTAAACCTTTTAGAGTCAGGGATTTATAGAACAATTAGATAACATTTTTACTTTATAGGATAAGCTTTACCTTTCTCCAAACTTTGCATGAATTCTCATCTTTCTGGTATTTAGATAGACCAAAGGTTACCTTAGAATGTCCTGATTAAAAGAACATAATGTGATTTTTTTCATTTTTGCTTAAATGTAATATTAATGTGGCCATTCTACATTGCAAATTACTGTTAACTCGTGTATGCATTCATTTATTTCCCACTGAAACTCCCTTCTGTTTATGATTTAACATTTAGGAATCAAACCATGATGGTTTACTTAGCAAGTCTTGTTAAACAGTCGCTTCTCATGTGAAGTGAGTATGGCACAAGTGATCGTTTAACAAGACTTGCTAAATAAACCATTGATTCCTAGACTGCAGTGCTCTCTCCACGAGGGTGCCCTTAAAGATACCTAGAAGCTCCAGCTGATCCAGAATGCAGCGGTGTGGGTGGTGATAGACATGCTTTGATATGCACCTGGAACATTTCTGCTTTGTCAATTGCACTGGTTATTGGTATGCTTCTGGATCTAATTCTCCCATGGTATCAGACTGGCTGGTTTGATATAAAAGAGGTGAGGCAGGCTGAGGCCCTTCAATTAAACAGTGTCATCTCCTGTGAATCAGGAAGTGTACTTTATCTGTTGTCTGTGTGGCTGCTACTCTGATCTTCCTGTGCCATATCCATCATCAGACGTTGGCGATCATGTTATGGATCCTATTTTTATCAACAGCTGCACAAAAAAGTGCTACTGAGTTTTGTCTACTCTGATGGCATCTGGAAAGCCTTAAACACCTGGCTATTCTTCCAGACCTTGCTTAGGGTATTGGGGGGCTTCTCTCAGATTCTGTGGAGGTGTGGTTAGCTAGACTCACTGTTGGTCCTTGTTTTTGTTTATTTCTTATTTCTTTTATAATTATTGTATTGTACTTTCTGCACAATACTTTCTGTACTGTACACTGCCCAGAGTCAATTTGGAGTTGAGTGGTTCCTATGTTGTGTTAATTATTTTTATTAAATTAAATTGATGCATTTTGTTAAAGCATGGTTAATCTAGCCAAAGTCATGATACAAAATTGAGCTGGAGTTGCATGAACAAGAAACAGAACATGACAAAGCAATTATAAATATTATTGCTTATAAAGACACTTCTTTTTCAAGTACAGAAATAGAGATTTTCCAGGGATGTACTACATTTTGAATCATGTTACTGTTTTTTTTTTATCTCAATGCTTTGAAGATCTTAATCTGATGATATAATAATCAAACATGTTAATATTTTTTCTATGTTTTTTCCATATTAGGGATAATGCTATTAGAAGAATATTTCCTGCTATTTGGAAATTATTGAGAAACAAAAGTCATGGTGATTTTTTATTATTTAAATAATACAGTTTTCGTGGACTTTGTTACGTTGCATTTTATCCCCTTTGTTGGAAAGATAATTAGTTTATAATAGTCTTATTATAATTTGATCCTCTCCTCCTCTGTTATAGTTGCTGCTGAGTGGTGGAGCAGACAACAAACTGTATTGCTACAGATACCAAGCAACCACTTCAGATGTTGGAGCATGAAAGTGAGTGAAAGCACAGCTAAACCAAAAACTCTTCCCCTAGAATCTACAGCTACCTTGTTTACCACATATGTAGAAAATGGGTTGTTTAATAGTCAAATCATGGGCTAGATCCAGTGGTGGGATTCTTTTTTTTTACTACCGGTTCTGTGAGCGTGGCTTGGTGGGCGTGGCAGGGGAAGGATACTGTAAAATCTCCAGTCAGAGGTGGTATTTTCTGGTTTTCTGAACTACTCAAAATTTCCGCTACCGGTTCTCCAGAACTGGTCAGAATACCACATCTGGCTAGATCCCAAAGTTCTTGTGAGTTCAACACTGTCTTTTAAAGAGGTGATGTTTGTCCATTCAATCTTTCTTTTCTCATTAGACTAGCAATTTCCCAGAACAGTGTGGGAAGTGACCTAAGGGTTATCAATGACGAATTGGTAAAATTTCATTTCTTCTCCCTCTAGGGAGGACTTTGCTGGATCTATATCACATATATGAACAGAAAGTGGCCTGCTATTTGTAGAAGGGATGTTCTGGAGCCAGTCAAATGTGTATTCTTGTGGCATGCAGCAAAATTCATTACCTTGTCTTTCTTCAGGATTGAAATTGCTGTCCTTGTATTTAAAGCTTTTTTTAGTGTACATATATGAACTGTACAAAAGAAATTAACCACTTAAACATGATATTGGATTTTAGTATAGTATTTATGTCAGTTAATCTTATTTTGTGCAACTATATTTAAATGTTTCAGTTCATTATAATTTTCAGCTTTCCAAACCATTTGAGAAAAAATGTCCTTATATTTGGAAATTTGTTTAAATTTGGCTAATGGCTAATGGTAATTCTATAAAATGTATGTTTTTGAGTATTTTTAATTAAATAAATACATTTACCTTTGAGAAGAGATTATAAGATGTAATCCATGGTTATTTGGGGCGGGGGGAAGGAGAAGCCTCAGCTTCCATTTCAGCAGAGTTACGAGGAGCAACTGGAATCAGGACATTGTCAGTCTTGTGTTATAATGACGAGGCAGTCGAGTTGTTTGATCATGAACAACTGAATCATGATAATCTTTATTGGAGTCTAGTCTTGCATTTATACACATTTTTAGTTACCTTCCATCACTGGTTAACTTTGGTTACTGCTTAACTTTCGTTACTGTTTAGCACAGTAATCCATACAATTAATTATCTCTAGTTAAAGTCTAACATATGTTTACTTCCTCTCTCTAATCCTCCTTTAGATTAGTGACTTTGTTTACCTGAGTTGTATTTGCTTGGAAACATTCTTTATCTGAGGTTTGCCATCTGAGATTGGAACATTCCTGCAATTACAACTCTACAGTCTTGCTCTTGGTTAAGACATTTCCTATTGATAGCCCCAAATTCTTCACTAGTATATTTGTTCTGTCTTTAGACTGCTGGCTGAATATAAAGACAGACAGACAACTCTACAAAGGCTTCCATACAAAGTTTCTTTATTGGGTCACCAGGTATCCTCAAATATAACTCATGGTTATGTTGAGAGCCATCTAATGTCCAATTCTTTGCATAGCTGACTTCATAGTGTAAAAGAATAGTGATCTTTCATCCCATAATGAAGGAGCAAGGGGGTGAGGCAACAGGCAAGAGTGAAGGAACCTCCCCCAACCGAACCAAGGGTCAATTCAGTGACCAATCAGGATTACAGATGTGATCACATGACATGAAGTACATTTCCCAGGATGCATTAACTACATTTACCATGAGGCATTCCCTTAAGGGAACAGCTTCCAATTCTAACTTAATTATCTCAATTCCCATTACCTATATACTGTCTGGACAGCACACTCCTCACCTGGAATTATAAATTCCACTACTAACTAACTATCAAGTAACTATATAACTAAGATAAACAGTAATATAGCATCAAACAAAGCAAAGCATGCAAAGCTTGAGGTTCAATCTTCAAGTTCAGCCTTTCTCCGCAGCATCACTAGGTCAGTGACCAGTCTGGTGTAGAGCTTCTTGGTGAAAGTCTGCTGGTTGCTTCTGGCGGCCTTGTAGGGTGGACAGGTACTCTTGCTTACAACGGTTCCAAGGGGTGTTGGCAAGCTTTTGGGATAGATGTTGCGAAGACATTTGCCTGGGATGGGGCCTGCAGCTGATTGATGCAGACCATCCCTGTGATTCCCCATCCTAGCACTGTCTTGAAGGCAAATGGGGAGCCTTTTGGGCCTTTGACTACTTCATTGTGAATGAAAACATCAGGTACATCTACTCCCAACAAAAGCAGAATCTTGGCTACTGGATCTAGAGCAGGAAAGTGATGAGCCATGTGCTTCAGGTGAGGTATGTTGCTTGCTACCTCTGATGTTGCAATCTGGCTGTGGTCATCTGGTATCCCATCCCATTCTAACACAGGCGGCCATGGAAACCGGGAACTTCCATCTAATGACGCTTTACAGAGTCCAGTAGCTCTCCCCGCCGTGCTTTGTGGTACGGTGTACATTGATATTGTGAAGTGCACTTCTTCCTTTTGAACAGCAAAGAGGTCGAAGAATGCAGATCTGGACAGCGAGCAAGTGCTCTGATTATCCACTATTACACACATCTTCACTGCTTCTTCTGGGCATCTATCGGGGTAGATGTTGGCTAACCAGATCTGATGACATGAACGAGGGGATAGTGTGTTGTCGCACACTGCTGTGCAATTGAAACTCATCACTGGCTTCGGGGTTGCCTCTGTAGCACGCTGAGGCTCCTTGGCCAAGGGAGGGTTATGAGTTGTCTGCTGTGGTGGCTCAGAGGCTGGATGCAGAGCATCTGAGTGCTTGTTGCTGTCAGCATTCTCGTAGGCATGGAGATCTGGCTCGACAGCATGTGTTGTACACGGTTCATGGTTCTTGGTACTTTATGAGGTTGTGATCTGTTTGTAAGGCATCCAGAAAGTATCCATGATATCAATCACTCGAGACATTTTCTTTCCAATTGATTTATTTAGAAACAGATCTGGCATGTCAAAGGCAATTTCCCAAAGTGAAATTATTTTCGCGCGTTACACAGAATCCACTTTCTCTCCTCCCACTTCTACACTTCATAAATCACGAGAACCAATTAACTGCAACTAGAATTTCTAAATACAACATACAGAATAACCTTGAACTTTTCAACTCCTCCACCCCCCCTTCCATGAAATGTGACAGCTGAATTTTAAAACTGACAGGTGTCCCCCCTTGAAAACTCCTAAAAGAAAAGGGAAAAAAACAGATACAGGGGTTAACACATTGTCCTTAACCCCCTCTCCCCCCTCCACGAAAACCCTCCGGTTTGTGGGGGAAATCCTCATGGAATTGATTAACCAATTGTTCAGCATGAACATCCCAACTCTTTACCCAACTAGCATCTGAGAGGGGGTATCCTTTCCATAAGACCAAATATTGCAATCAGTCACGGTGTAATCTAGAATTGAGAATTTTTTGAATTTCATAATGTGTTTCCCCCTGTACCATTAACGGTTTAGGGGGAGCGATTGGCAGTGGTCTTATCATTGATGCAGTGCGGCTTTGCTCCGCATTAGGAAGGCTTCTCACTGGGTGGTCGAATGCATCAAGAAAGACTCCAGGCAGGTTCTATCTTGGGTGAGCTGCCCCGATTATGAGTTCGGGAAGCTCCTTTATTAAAAACACATAGTGATACGTCATAAGCGGTGAATTCTATCCAATCATTATGTTACATGAGCAGAAATATTAGTGGACACATAGCAGCATCCAATTACAGTTACATGGTCAGTTTGAAAGGCACAAAGTAGCCAGTCAGCGTTTGCAGTCCAGTTATTAGCCCATGATGACGTGTTGTTGATTGATGTTCTTTGTTCCTGGTACACGCTTTCAGCCTACGTGAGGCCTTGAGGCCTTGAGGCCTGGTATGTACCGAAACTATTGAAGCTGATTTATTACTGCATCTCCTCTGTTTTAGTTTTATACGAAGGAAATTTCTTCTGGATCTTCGTCACTGCCCATGTGAAAATCTGTGCGAGCGTACGCATCAGGGTCTTCTGAGGGTATGACTTTGTACAGAGGTTCCTTTTCCCAGAGGGCATTAACCTGTGCAATAGTGCGCTTTTCAGCTAACAAGGAGAGACTATTGGAGATAGTGCGAATAAAAATTGGTAACACACATGGAAGAATAACGCATCCTGCAGCAATCATACCTATGAGAGCTACTATAGCTTGTAATCCTGGTAGTTTTGGGAACCAGGAACTAAAAATATTTTTAAAATCAATACCTTGCCATACTTGATTAGGATTATAGGTTAATTGTCGCATTTCAGTTGTTAATTGTGCTACTACTTTGCCAACTATCCATTTGAAGACAACAATTTGTGAGATTGAACCTACCACATAGCTGGTTTCAGTAAACTACAATGGAACACCGGATGAATTTTCCCCAACAGTCGAGGAAGACTTAATTGGACAGTGACCGGATTGATTATTTTTGAAATTGGAAACGGACCCAAGAATTTTGGACCCAGCTTCTTACTGGGCAGTTTCAACCTAAGATACTTGGTTGGCAAATACACTTTGTCCCCTACTTTAAAGGGCGGTTGAAGGGATCTACGTTTATCCGCCTGTTTTTTAATTTTTTGCAGCTTCGTTCAAAGCTTTTTTTTTTTTTGTATCTTCCCACCCTTTCCTTAATGAGTTCATCCATTCTGTTAGGGACATGGATGAGGGAGGTTGTCTAGGTAATTCTGGCATAGGGACAAAATCCATTCCAGTGTTGATTTGGAATGGAGTCAATCCCGTGCTGCTATGTACTGCATTATTGTAAGCAACCTCTGCAAAAGGTAATAACTCAGCCCAATTTTCTTGTTGATAATTTACATAGCATCTAATGTATTGTTCAATCATGGCATTAGTCCTCTCTGCTGCTCCGTTACAAGCAGGATGGAAAGCTGAGGATAACCCTTGAGAGGAACCAATGGATTTCAGAAATTCCCTCCAAAATTTTGCGGTAAATTGTACCCCTCTGTCTGATATTACTCTACGCGGTACTCCATGTAGTCTATAGATATGTTTTGTAACAGCTTTGTAAATTTTGTGACAGCTTTGTAAATTTTTTTGCAGATGGAAGTCCTTTGCAGGCTATAAAATGGGCCTGTTTAGAGAATAAGTCAATTATAGTCCAAATGATCATATTCCCTTCACTCTTGGGTAGTTCAACAATAAAGTCCATTGCGATTTCTTCCCAAGGTTGGGTTGGTTCAGCGACTTGTTGCAGGAGGCCAGGGGTTTTTCCAGTTCTGTGTTTTTCCAGTTCTGTGTCATTGTGGCACAAATTGAACAACTTTTTACATAGTCCTCGACATCAGATTTCATTTTTGGCCACCAGAACTGTCTTCTCAGTTAATGTAGGGTTTTTAGGAATCCGAAGTGGCCTCCCAGCCGGGAGTCATGGCTACACTTTAGTACCAGTAGTCTTAGGGTCGCGGGTACATAAAGCTTAGTTCCTTTCCAAGCTAGTCCATCATTCATTGTCAACTTGGTTTGATGGTCCAGGAACCAAGGATCGGTCAATAGGGCCATTTTCAATTCCACAGTCAGTTTATCTTCCAGGCATTTGGGGTTGCCATTGGCTTGGGCTTGAGTGGTCACTTGGCCTGCCGATTGAGCTTCTGAAATTAAGGCTTGTACTATTTCCTCTCGGTGGCTGTCAAACTGAGGTTTTCTGGACAGAACGTCCACCAGTATGTTTTTCCCTCCAGGGATATATTTAATGTTGAAATTGAATTGCTTGAAATATTGGGCCCAGCGGACTTGTTTGGACGATAATCTCCTAGGGGTCTTTAGAGCCTCGAGGTTCTTATGATCAGTCCATACCTCAAAGGCCTCTGGCGCCCCTTCTAGAAAATGCCTCCAAGTCAACAAAGCCCATCGTACGGTGAATGCTTCTTTCTCCCAGACCGCCCACCTTCGCTCTGTCTGTCAGCTTTTTGGACATATAAGCGCAAAAATAATTTCACTTGGGGAAATTACCTTTGACATGCCAGATCTATTTGTAAATAAATCAATTGGAAAGAAAATGTCTCGGAGTGATTGATATCATGGATATCATTTATTTTCCAAAGTCTACTTTTATTTTTTGAAGGGGCTTGGCTGATACCCCAGAGTTCTTTTCCCAGAGATGGAGAAAGATCAACAATCAGCCGAAGTTGGAGATGTGCAGGGGGGAGTGTGTGGGGGCCCTCCCTCCAGAGCATTAATTGAACCTGCCAGCCCTTATTTGGAGGAGATGATGGATGCTTTCAGGATAGCAGTAGGAGAAAGAGATTTGGAGCTATACCGAAGCGTTTCAACTCAAGAAGTTGTTATAACCCAGATGTAACCCAGCTGTCTGAAGAGAAATCTTTTTCTAGCCCCAGGCATATTGCTATCCTGCCAGATTGGAGGGAAGAGAGACAATTGGGGTCGGAATTCTCCCAAGAAGACACCCCCAAGATTTATCTTGGAAGTCCATCAAGGACAGATTTACATCAACAGTTCCAGAATTTAAAGGTGACAGGTTTGGTCTCACAGTCTGTTTTGATGGGTGGAAGCTTGAGACCATCTATATTCACTTACCCAAGTATCGTGAGGAACGAGGAGACTATACAGATGCCAGTAGGTGGAAGCCAGAAAGAAGCATCAACTGAAGAGGTATGTTGTAGCCTCCAAGGCTATCCCCTCATTTTCCAGAAGGAATTTTGCCCCCTGCAGAGAGTATCCCTCCAGGGTGGGAATTTTATCCAGGCCAGGGGTGGATTCAATGCCAATGGCAGCCAGCACCAACACAGCTCTGGTCTGAAGGGGGGGTTGCCCAGACAGCAGACAGCAGCCACTTCCCCTCCACCCGACCAGGGAACCAGGCCACATCCATCTTCCTCCTGGCAACCACAATTGCAGCTCCAACTGACAGCAAGGCCACAGGGACCCCTATTCCAGAGAGGCACCACCCAGCCAGGATTCAGGGGGCCTACCCAGCCTACGTACACCACCCGGCCTGTTCCTTCCATTCCAGTACATCCTGCAGGGGCCTTGCATGTGCCACCTCCACAACCACAACCCAAGCCGGACCAAATACCCTTTGAGGCTGTATTCGATGGGCACCATGAACATTTCAATTATTTCCTCACTCAAATCCGATCCCATATAGAACAATTTGGAGATCAATACGCCAGAGCACGATTTGGTTATGGCCTTAATAAATAGGATGAATGAAGGGGATGCTTCAGACTGGGTGGCCCAACTACACAACGAACAAGCCCCCTGAATTACACGATGTAAACGGATTTATTCAATTATTAAGACTCAGATTTGAAAATCTAGACAGGGTAGCAGAGAATGAAGAGAAATTAATGGAAATGAGGCAAAGCAAGCGACCCTTGTCAGAATTTATTTGGGACTTTAGAAGGGTCACAAGCCACCTCATGGGTTGGCCTGAAATAATGACTTTACACTATTTTAAAAACGTCATTGATCCAGAAGTAAAAAAGGCCTGTGAAATTAGGGGAATCCCAGAGATCTTACAATCATGGTATGTCGCATCCCTCAGCTTAGATCGCAGCATCAACCCACACAGCAAACCCCTTCCGGCAGCCCCACCTAAGAGAATTGTGGCTAGGAGACCACCGACTGGACCAACCGAACCTGCTCATATCCAACCTACCAGGGTGCTGAAATGTTACCGATGTGGCCAAGCCGGCCATAGAGCAGCAGGCTGTCTGGCCCCTGCTCCTGTACCACAAGCTCCACAGTCAAAGTCTAATCCAGTTGTTAGAGGTCGGAACAATCAAGAAAGACCTCTGGCCAGGGGCGGGTTTGCCAAACACAGCTGGGAAAGCCCCTTCTGCGCAGATGGGAGCAACAGACCTCCAGACCGACACCACGTCCCCAAGAACCCGACCTGTGAAGATGACCCAATGGTGAATGATCCCATCATACCTTTTACGGTCAAGGTCAAGTTAGTGGTACCAAGCACGGGGGAGGCCGCCGGGAGTTAGAAGCTGTCATTAATACTGGGTGTTCTAGATGTCTTATCGGACTTCCCATCATTGAACAATTGGGCGTAAAGACTAACCCGCTAAAACGCCCAATCAGACTTGAGCAAGTGGATGGAACCTAAATGGGGGGGGGGCCAGCCACTCAGATGACCGAATTGATCAAGATGGAATTAGGGCCCCATCACGAACTCATACACTTCATAGTGGCCCCCAAGATGTCAGAATCAATCATACTGGGACTTGCTTGGCTAGACAAATGGCCCCCAATGATCAAATGGGAGGATGGATCCAGAAAAATCCTCATTGGACCGGGCCCATTGCCCCCTCTTCCACCCACTACAAAGGCACCAGTCAGCTTGAACCCAGAGCCTGAGCCAGCATCCATGGCATCCCACCCTCTCCCAGATAACTCCCGGTACCCGACCAATACAAAACTTGGCTGAAGCATTCAGAGAAGAAGAGTGTAATGTTTTACCTCCCCATCAAGCCACAGGAACCATAGAATTAGAGCCTGGGGCGAAATTACCAAAACCAAAGATGTATTCCATGACGCCTGCTGAAATGACTGAATTAAGGAAATACATCGACAGCAATTTGAAACGAGGTTTTATTGAGCCTGCCAAATCAAGATTAGCTGCCCCCGTGTTGTTCAAGGAGAAGAAAGATGGCGGGTTGAGATTGTGTGTTGACGTTAGAGGCATGAACGCCATATGCATCAAAAACATGTATCCTCTTCCTCTTATGAAGGACTTATTGAACCACCTGTCGAAGGGCAAAGTATTCACCAAGCTAGATCTCAGGGAAGCTTTCTACTGGGTCCACATCAAAGAGGGAGATGAGTAGAAAACTGCTTCTAACTGCCCTCTGGGTAGCTTCCAATTCAAAGTCATGCCTTTTGGACTTCAGGGGGCTCCTGCAGTGTTTATGCAGCTCATCAGTGAGGTGCTACATCCGCATTTTACCGGGGGGTCCTCATGTACCTGGTTGACATCCTTATCTTCAGCGAAACCATGGAAGAACAGGTTCAATTAGTCCGACAAGTTCTAGAAAAACTTCTAGCCGCCAAATTATATGTGAAACTCTCAAAATGCGAATTCCACAAAGAGTCACTGGACTACTTAGGCTACCAAATATCTAACCTGGGGATTGAAATGGACCCCGGAAAGGTGAAAGCGGTGCTGGCCTGGCAACCCCCCAGAACCCAAAAACAACTTCAAAGTTTCTTGGGGTTTGCCAACTTCTATAGACAATTCATTCTGTCCTTTGCTGAAGTTGCCCTCCCATTGACTGAGCTATTAAAAATGTACCCGTCACCCACCAAACCAAAGCCGAGTCAACCCCTGGCTTGGACTATGGGCTGTCAGAAAGCTTTCGAGGCCTTAAAACGCCTCTTTGCAGCTTAGCCCATCCTCTAGCCCCTAGACATGTCCAAGCCTTTTATTGTCCACACGGATGCAAGTGGTGTAGCGGTGGCAGCTGTTTTGCTGCAAAAGGATTCTCAAGGCCGACTGATGTCTTGCACCTATGTGTCCAAAAAGCTGACAGACACAGAGCGAAGGTGGGTGGTCTGGGAGAAAAGAAGCATTCACCATACGATGGGCTTTGTTGACTTGGAGGCATTTTCTAGAAGGGGCGCCAGAGGCCTTTGAGGTATGGACTGATCATAAGAACCTCGAGGCTCTAAAGACCCCTAGGAGATTATCGTCCAAACAAGTCTGCTGGGCCCAATATTTCAAGCAATTCAATTTCAACATTAAATATATCCCTGGAGGGAAAAACATACTGGTGGACGTTCTGTCCAGAAAACCTCAGTTTGACAGCCACCGAGAGGAAATAGTACAAGCCTTAATTTCAGAAGCTCAATCGGCAGGCCAAGTGACCACTCGAGCCCAAGCCAACGGCAACCCCAAATGCCTGGAAGATAAACTGACTGTGGAATTGAAAATGGCCCTATTGACCGATCCTTGGTTCCTGGACCATCAAATCGAGTTGACAATGAATGATGGACTAGCTTGGAAAGGAACTAAGCTTTATGTACCCACGACCCTAAGACTACTGGTACTAAAGTGTAGCCATGACTCCCGGCTGGGAGGCCACTTCGGATTCCTAAAACCCTACATTAACTGAGAAGACAGTTCTGGTGGCCAAAAATGAAATCTGATGTCGAGGACTATGTAAAAAGTTGTTCAATTTGTGCCACAATGAAACACAGAACTGGAAAAACCCCTGGCCTCCTGCAACAAGTCACTGAACCAACCCAACCTTGGGAAGAAATCACAATGGACTTTATTGTTGAACTACCTAAGAGTGAAGGGAATATGATCATTTGGACTATAATTGACTTATTCTCTAAAAAGGTCCATTTTATAGCCTGCAAAGGACTTCCATCTGCGAAAAAACTTGCAAAGCTCTTCGTGAAACATATCTATAGACTACATGTCTATAGATTCTAATTCTCGATTCTAGTTTACACCGTGACTGATTGCAATATTTGGTCTTATGGAAAGGATACCCCCTCTCAGATGCTAGTTGGGTAAAGAGTTGGGATGTTCATTCTGATCAATTGGTTAACCAATTCCATGAGGATTTTCCCCACAAACCGAAGGGTCCTCGTGGAAGGGGGAGAGTGGTTTAAGGACAATGTATTAACCCATGTATGTTTTTTTCTCTTTTTATTTTGGAGGAGGAGTTTTCAAGGGGGGATGCCTGTCAGCTTTGAAATTCAGCTGCTACGTTTTTAAGAGAGTTGGAGGAGTTGAAAAGTTCAAGGTTATTCTGTATGTCGTATTAAGAAATTCCAATTGCAGTTAATTGGTTCTCGTGATTTATGAAGTGTAGAAGTGGAAGGAGAGAAAGGAGGAGAGAAGGTGTATTCTGTGTAACGCGTGAAAAATTTTCACCGAGAGGAAATGTGTCGCTGCAATGGGAGGATGCTCTGGAAGGATGGGAAGAGCTAGCAGCAGAGAATTGTTGTGAGACGCTGGAACCAGCTTGTGATCTAGCTGGCCTGGGATTGAGGGAAGAGGCTTTCTTGGAATAGTGGGAGGAGGCGACACATAACCGAGGGGCTATGTGAGATGTAGCCCTCTCCCTCACCATTTCTTCCAGCTGTAGCGCATCATGGAGTGCTGCCTGGAGGCAGTATTTGCCTTCCTGAACGCAGTGCTCACATTCCTTGTTTAGTTCCTCGAAACATTGAATGTGTTCTTGGAGTCACCCAGCTTTGACTGGATGGACTTGAGTTTATTTTCACTGTTTCTCCACTGTACGAGAAGGTCATCTAGATCATCTTGTAATGTGTGGATTCTCTTGAGGGACAGCTTGCGTTTTGGGGCTTCGCAGATCCTCATCAGATCCAAACCATGAGTCTGCATAGTGGCGATACTGCCTGTCCCAATCCTCCCTCAGGCAAGACTCCATGTTTTCAGTAAGCTTCCTATGGTGTCTGAGGTCATAGGCTTTCTGAAGTCCCTCTGCCTCTTCAGAATTGTGGACCTCTGATTCTGGATTTTGGGAACCAAGCTCCATGTTTACATCAAGGGTGGGTGGAGGGTTCGAGTCCTCTGGTACATCAGAGACATCTGTCATGGCTGAAGTCATTGCCATGCTTCAAATTGGCAAAAGGTAAATTTTGGAAAATTTAACGGTTTTCCATGTAATTCCCCTTTTTCTGCTAGGGTGGCACTGCAGGCAGGTGGCTGAATTTAGAAACTTCTGTGAAATTCAGTACTTGACCATGTAGATGGCACTGCAGGTGTGTAGATGAATTTAGAAACTTCTGTAAAATTCAGTACTCTTGGTGGCACTGCAGGCATGTGGCTAAATTTAGAAACTTCTGTAAAATTCAGTACTCTAGGTGGTGCTGCAGGTGTGTGGCTGAATTTAGAAACGTCTGTAAAATTAAATACTCTAGGTGGTGCTGCATGTTTCTAAATTCAGTGGTTACCACTAGAGGTGCGCGTTGCAAGGTCTGGAAGACACTGGTGTGGTACACAGGTTGGCCTGCTAGTGGTGCTTGCTCGGTCTGGAAGACACTGGTGCAGTACACAGGTTGGCCTCTTAGTGGTGCTTGACCCTTGGGGTTATGTTGCAAGGGGTTGTTGAATTGCATGCATTTAGTCATCAAAGGATGTTTTGCTTTTAAGTAATGTTTGGGCAAACTATAATTAGGCAATTTCCCTTTATTGATTAATATAGAGTGGTATCTTTGACTTTAGATTGCTTCTAATTTCAGTAAAGGAAAATGTTTTGGTTCTGTCAGCAAAGAGAAATGGCAAGCTGCATTCCTGTCTTTAAATTGCTTGCTGGATTTGGTTTCCCTCTTCAGGGGGGTATAGGGCCCATTGGTATGGAGATGGCTCAGCACTAAAGAATTTATGACCCTGTTGCTTGGAGACCCTGTCGTAAACTGGCTAGAGGGGGCCTCTTTATTATCTTCTTCCTCTTGAAGGCACAAGCAATAAGGAATGTAAAGCCACTCCAGAGATAGAGAAAATGCAGTTTCTTTGTTTTAAGGACACAAGAAAGGATTACTCCATCTCTTTCCACTGCATTTGTAAAGGGTCTGAAGACTCAGGAAATGCTACAGATTCTCTCTTTCGTTTGCCAAACAGTCTTTGAGATAGCAGAGAGACAGAAATGCAAAGACCCAAAGAAGATTTTACTTGTTTGTCTCTTGTGAAATGGGGGATTTCTGGCCCCTCCCAGAAATTCAAACAGGCTTTGGTAACTTCAGTTGTGCAGAAAGAGAAGGAGAGATAAAGTCTTTCACAGGCAATCTGATTAATTTATATCTTTACTTTGGAAACGCAGATTAGCATTGTACTTTCACTTGGGAATTTCAATTTCAATATACCTTTACTCCTCTCACAGGAATTCAGATATAATAATATACTTTACTGATGGAGTTATGATTAGCACTATTCCTTTACTGTGGGATTTCAGATCTCAATATTCTTTTACTGTTCTGTCTTTAGACTGCTGGCTGAATATAAAGATAGACAGACAACTCTACAAAGGCTTCCATACAAAGTTTCTTTATTGGGTCACCAGGTATCCTCAAATATAACTCATGGTTATGTTGAGAGCCATCTAATGTCCAATTCTTTGCATAGCTGACTTCATAGTGTAAAAGAATAGTGATCTTTCATCCCATACTGAAGGAGCAAGGGGGTGAGGCACCAGCATACTGCTGGGGCCCAGGCAAGAGTGAAGAAACCTCTCCCAACCCAACCAAGGGTCAATTCAGTGACCAATCAGGATTACAGATGTGACCACAGGACATGAACTACATTTCTCAGGATGCATTAACTACATTTACCATGAGGCATTCCCTTAAGGGAACAGCTCCCAATTCTAACTTAACTATCTTAATTCCCATTACCTATATACTGTCTGAACAGCACAATATTACTGTATATTACTGTGTATCACTAGTATATTACTGTGTCTTGGATATCTATTTGAGGACTTCTTTGATGGATTGAATTTGAAACAGGCTGTGGAAGCACATGGTCCTCCAAGAACCAATTTGAAAATTTCCTCTTACTTCATGGACATTCTCTGAATGTCATCCTTAAGGGACTGGACAGTTAGCTGCAGAGGTTGGATGTGACAATACATACCTCTGCTCATATTTCTTTCTGATAGCGCCTTGCACTATATAGATGCCTTTTTCTCTTCTGGTCAAAACTGAATAAAGTCTTGAATTGTTTTAGACTGTTCCTTGATTACCTATGTAATATTCAGCAAAGTACCTCTCCTTCAAAATCCAAGAGCAGTTACTTTGAAGAGATTTCTGTGATGTGTCAGTTGGGTCTTTCTAAAGTCCCTAGGCAACATTTAGCATGGATTACTTAGCGTCTTGCCTTTGACTTTATAACCAGGTGCTGTTACTTTACCAGTGTAAATGCACCTTTAAAGGCTGCAGAAGCTTTCCATTTCGACCAAAAACTCTTTAACAACCAGCAGCTGTCAGCTTTGAAATTCAGCTGCCAGCAGCATTTGTACAAGACTCGCACTTTGGGGCCATGCAGAAAGTGGTGGTGGGGTTGAGTGTGCTTCTCATTGCTTTAAAAACATGTTTTTTTAAATAATAACATTGTTAAGGTATTGGAATTTAAGAGATGACCAGTTCCTGTAAGCCTGATACAATGTGAGGCTGATGCAATAAGGATGAATCAGCATAGCATGGGTATTGCCCTTTTAAGACAAAGAATGGATCCACATACGTTTTACCTCTTTAAGAGGTGTCTATATAAAGGGAGCCATTAGAGGGCATGTTCTCTCTCCTTGTGTCCTGTATCCTTGGCAAAGTTCTCCATGTAGAGTTAAGAAGATTGATCGTTTGTCAGGTATTTGCCTACCATGTATATTTCTGTATATGTCTTGTATATAAACCACTGTTAAATGTCTAGATCTCTGTGTGCTGTGTTTTGCTCCTGGGTTGTCTCATAATAATAGTCACGCTGCAAACGCTCTTATATTATTAATCAAAATATAAAATACGAAATACAAAGTAAAAAGTGAAAATAATGGTTAAAATAAGGCAGGGAAAGAGAAAGAGAAACGTGTAGGATAGAGGGGAGAAACCAAAGAAAAAAGAAAAAAAGAAAGAAAATTAAATAAGCAGTATGAAAGGGTACCAGGCAGCTCATAACATTTGTTTGTTAAATATACATCATATTTCATTCAAGAGCTTGTGCAGAGTGCTCCAGCCCAACTATTTTCCCTCATAATAAAGATGTAATTAAGCTGAGTTGAGAGAGTTGATCAGCCAAAGTCACGCACTAAGTATGCTTCCATGGCCTAGGATTAATTTGAAGCAGCATTTCCCTCATGTTAGTTCAGCACCTAATCACTCCATTATATTAGCTCTCAAGAGTTTTCCCTGTCCACATTTAGCACCCCAGCCTGATGTAAATACAGGTACAACCATTCATATACTGACCATTCAAAGTTATAAAGCCACTGAAAGAGCTACAGTAATTTCCTCAATAACATTTATATTTGGTTTGCAACTGGATACTTAGTCCTAGTCAGCATGATCTCTTTTTATATGTATTCTTTTTCTTGTTTATAAGTTATCCAGGAGTTGGCCATATTTCAAATTGGATATAGGAAAAATAATTTATCCATGTAGATGTACTGGAATTCTCGGTTAAGAATGAAGTAATTATGTCAGTTTGGATATTGGTCTCAATATTGAGAAAAGGCTAGTTAATTACTTCGTACATATGCTGTGCTTATGGAGAAAATAGGTGTCAGCCACTGTGCTTCCTATCTCTGTGCTATGAAATTTTCCTGCATGTTGTTTCAGGAGAACTTGTAGTCCCACTGCACAAGGAACACAGCCATTTTTGCTGCATTTAGGACTAACCCCCACTTAATGTAGGGCTTTTGCTTAATCCTCCATGCCTCCTTGCGGTAGACTTTATATGCAACATGATTCAATTGAGATCTCCTTCAGCAAGTTGATATTATGTAGAATTATTCCTAGTCACTGGGTATGGCAGCAAGAGGTCCAGTCCTAGTTGGGTATATAGCATGGAATCATCCAGCTAAGCATATTTCTTGGTTAGAGTACAAAAATTTATTTTCACACGTATCAGGATAATTCCTTTTCTACAGTGGGTGGAGAGCATCTACAGTTAATCCAATGTGCCTTTCATTTTCAGCAGCCTATTTTTATTCCATCTAGTGACTGAAACTTGAGATTCATCAGTAGTCACACTTTACAATTACATGGAATACAAGGCTATTTTAAAGCCTCTGCAGCATTGAATGTTACTATATGCATCCAAGGGATGCATTTTTTCCAAGGAATTGTGCAATTCCTTTGCACAATATATTGGAATGGGAGAAAAAAGGAGCAGTTAGGGTTCAAAATTGTTTCTACTTTTTTTCCAATTTCTAGAGCAAAGTTTTCTGAATATTGGGGTGGAACGGCATTGTCTTGACAGATTGGTGAGGCTGACTCAGGTTGTAACTGTTGAGCATATTTCATGTTCCAAATAGTATTAAGCAAAAAGTATGAAATGATGTTTAGATTTGGTATATATAACTTCCATTATACTTTTTGGATATATGATATGGTTTACCTGATTTGATTCTTTGAGTTACATATTTGCAATACATAATTCTTCCAAGAATGAAGACTTTTTCACTATGTGCAGAATCAGATAAGCAAAGGAATTGAAAATGTTTGGGAAAAATAATTTTAGGGAGAATAATTTTAACTGCAGTTATTCTAGCACATGTCATGCTGAAGTAAAATTTTAAATTCTTTTCTGCTGTCACAAAAGAAAGTCATAATTACAGGTGAAACTCAAAAAATTAAAATATCGTGCAAAAGTTCATTTATTTCAGTAATGCAACTTAAAAGGTGAAACTAATATATGAGATAAACTCATTACATGCAAAGCAAGATAGTTCAAGCTATGATGTGTCATAATTGAGATGATTATGGCTTACAGCTCATGAAAACCCCAAATCCACAATCTCAGAAAATTAGAATATTGTTAAAAGGTTCAGTATTCTAGGCTCAAAGTGTCCCACTCTAATCTGCTAATTAAGCCATAACACCTGCAAAGGGTTCCTGAGCCTTTAAATGGTCTCTCAGTCTGGTTCAGTAGGAATCACAATCATGGGAAAGACTGCTGACCTGACAGTTGTGCAGAAAACCATAATTGACACCCTCCATAAGGAGGGAAAGCCTCAAAAGGTAATTGCAAACAAAGTTGGATGTTCCCAAAGTGCTGTATCAAAGCACATTAATAAAAAGTTATGTGGAAGGGAAAAGTCTGGAAGAAAAAGGTGCACAAGCAGCAGGGATGACCACAGCCTGGAGAGGATTGTCTGGAAAAGGCCATTCAAAAGTGTTGGGGACTTTCAGAAGGAGTGGACTGAGGCTGGAGTCAGTGCATCAAGAGCCACCACACACAGACGGATCCTGGACATGGGCTTAAAATGTCGTATTCCTCTTGTCAAGCCGCTCCTGAACAACAAACAACATCAGAAGCGTCTTACCTGGGCTAAAGAAAAACAGGACTGGTCTGTTGCTCAGTGGTCCAAAGTCCTCTTTTCTGATAAGAGCAACTTTTGTGTCTCATTTGGAAACCAAGGACCCAGAGTCTGGAGGAAGAATGGAGAGGCACACACGGCAAGATGCTTGAAGTCCAGGGTGAAGTCTCCACAGTCTGTGTTGATTTGGGGAGCCATGTCATCTGCTGGTGTTGGTCCACTGTGCTCATTAAGTCCAGGGTCAACGCAGCCATCTACCAGGAGATTTTGGAGCACTTCATGCTTCCTTCCGCAGATGAGCTTTATGGGGATGCTGACTTCATTTTCCAGCAGGACTTGGCACCTGCTGTCAGCTGGTGCTCCGTTCAAAATCCAAGAAAGAAATACTTAGACTCTTGTAATTAGAGAAAAGATATCTTTTACTGGAAGTCAGTGGTAGCAACAAGAAAATTCTGAATCTGGGGAAATAGGCACGTACATCACATATATCAAGGGAGTGAAATGTTCCCACCCCCAATAGTTCAAACCGTTCTTCCAATTAAAAGATGTGAACTTCATCATGTGGACATCTCCAGGTGGTGATGATTAGTTGACCTTGGCTTACTCAGATAAAGGTTTGCAGTTGCGCAGAGAAGAGAAAGCTAAGCAGGAATTAGAAACCCTCCCCAGTTTATACAATATCAGTTAGTAACACTTTCAGCTCACATCCCACACCTTTCCTCCTTCCACCCCCTGTTACTCATGACAGCCAGAAAGAAGCAAAAGAAAGGAAGATCTTGAAGGCTGACACCTGCCCACACTGTCAAAAGCACCAAAACTTGGTTCAATGACTGTGGGATTACTGTGCTTGATTGGCCAGCAAACTCGCCAAACTTGCCAAGAGAAAGAGAAACATGAGACCGAACAGTGCAGAAGAGCTGAAGGCCGCTATTGAAGCATCCTGGTCTTCCATAACACCTCAGCAGTGCCACAGGCTGATAGCTTCCATGCCACGCCGCATTGAGGCAGTAATTGCTGAAAAAGGGGCCCAAACCAAGTACTGAGTACATATGCATGCTTATACTTTTCAGAGGTCCGATATTGTTCTATGTACGATCCTTGTTTTATTGATTGCATGTAATATTCTAATTTTCTGAGATTGTGGATTTGGGGTTTTCATGAGCTGTAAGCCATCATCACAATTATGACAAATCATGGCTTGAACTATCTTGCTTTGCATGTAATGAGTCTATCTCATATATTAGTTTCACTTTTTAAGTTGCATTACTGAAATAAATGAACTTTTGCACGATATTCTAATTTTTTTGAGTTTCACCTATATATTTCCTTCTTTGTTTTCTGTCTTTTGTAATCCCCCAGGAACCTCATCCACCTGGACTAATAAAATTTGGCTGATTCTTGAAGCTGTTTCTGTAATTCAATTAATATTAATTATTGACTAACATTAATATATTGACTAATTAATTGGTGACCTTATTTATTCAAATGATGCATTTATGATCAGCCTGAAGCCATGTCTGCCAATTTCATCCCAGCATGCCATAGACGGTATCTCCCTACTTACAGTACAGTAGCTCAATACTTGCTAGCATGAATCACACAGAAGTGGAGTGATGTGGAATGCTATTTCACATATGAAATTCCCTTGGGTGGCATCTTTACTGTGGATTTTCAAGAGCCCTGGAAAAGTCGTGTACCCCAGATTTGTATTGCCAGGACTTCTCTTTGCTCTTAATATGGTTGACATATTTTTATTTACAGTACATACGCTTTAATTTGTAAGCTATGCTAGGGATTTAATTCCTCCCTAAAATACAAACCAGCTTTTTTTCTACTAAGTTTATGTATATCCCACTGTGTTAATGATTTCTTGTAGCAAATGGGAAGCAGAACACCCAGGCAACAAGAGTTCCTGCTCACAGGCCTTCTGGAAACTTGTAACAATTTCAATATGGTAAGCTTCCAGGGGCCAGTAATATAATGTTAATAATAATTATGTAGTTAGTCCTGTTGCCTGCCTGGGTTAATTCCTTCCAGTTTTCTTGGCAAGGTTTTTCAGAAGTGACTTGCTATTGCTTTCTTCCTAAGGCTGAGAGTGAGTGACTGGCCCTGGTCAACCAATTGGTTTCAGATCTAAGGCAGTACTAAAGTTTACAGCCTGGTGTCTTAATCACTACACCAAAGTGGCTCTCACAGACAAAATTATCGTCACTATTGCCATCGTGATCTAGTGTAGTGGTTCTCAACCTGTGGTTCCGTGGACTCCTTGAAGCAGTGATGTCACAGGCGGTCCACGAAGGCTTGGAGAAATGTTGGGATTTAAATATTGAATTAACTCTTGGTGGCCTGTGACCATGGACCATGGCCACAAAAGGTATTTAAAGGGAGTCCATGGTGAGAATGACTAGTCTAGTGTACTACCTGAACCTGGTCTATTATTTGGTTAATATACCTTAATTGAGATGGGCAGTAATGTAATATAATAAATGAAAAGATTGTATGAATCTAGAAAATGAGTTAATTCGGTAACTAGGTTGCTTGTAGGACAGCAATTACAAACTTGCTTTCCCTTTACAATTTAAGTACATTTTGATGGAAAGTCAATGCAATTTTCACAAACTTTTTACATTTATGGTGCAGCTGTGCCATAATAGAAAATTATGGCTAAACTATTAAAATATTAATAGAATTGCAAACTTTGTGTAAGCACTGGACTTTTTCCTTTCAACCAAAAAGAATGAACTTCTGAAAGCGAGATATTTGAAAAGGAATCCTTTATTGAAAGGGAGTGAATCCCAGCACTAGTCAAAGCAGAGTCTAAGATGTTTCCAGGCATACAGTAATAGATAAAGGAAGTTAGAATCCCTCTCCTTATTGTGATATGGATTTAGTCAAACAAAGAACCAACATGTTAATTCCCCCCTCCCCTTCTCTGGGAATGTATCTTAGGAGAGTTCCCAAGGGTATTCCAGAGCTGGAATTTTTATGGCCCGTTCTCATCTTGTTATCTCTTCAAGAGGTGACAAGTTTCTAGACATCTGGCTCCAGTCCTCCAGTTGTATATCATGTGCAAGTTATACAGAATCAATATGAGATTTAATATATTCAGGTTACATCAAAAAGGATTGCTTGTACCAACTCCCCACCCCCCTTCTTCTTCCATTGAAGAATGGCAGATACATGGATCTGACATCATGCCCTCCTCAAAAGTTTGATAAATCCACCTGGAAGACATAAAACATGTGTTACATTTACAACTTGGTTTGTGAGGGTATTTCAGGTGGAACTTCTGTAGTAATGTGGGTGCTTTTCCATGTCATTTTGCTACCCACTCATTGTCTGAGGAAGGAAGGTGTTTCCAAGCTGCTAAATATTGTGTGGATCCACGGTGAGTACGCGAATCAAGGATATATTTAATTTCAAAATGTTGTTCCCCATGTACCATATTGGGAGTTCGAGGTGTGGGAAGTGCGGGTTCTAAGGTTTGAAGTGATCTCTGGTTTGAGTAGGCTACAGTGAAATACTGGATTAACCTGTCTAAGTGTTTTGGGAAGTAGAAGCCCTTACCGTAACAGGTTTAATAATGCTGGAGATGGAAAATGGCCCAATGAATTTTGGTCCCAGTTTCTTAGAGGGTTGCAATGATTTTAGGAATTTTGTGGACAAATATACGTGGTCTCCAACATTGAACGGTTTAGGATCACGGTGTTTTTTGTCTGCATGAGCTTTAAAAGCTGCTCTAACCTCTTGTAAGGCTAGTCTGACCATTGGCCATGTGACTTGCAAATTATTAATCCACTCCTTAAGGGAGGGAATTTCAGGTTCCTTGGTGGGTAATTCTGGCATGGGGTTGAATTCTTGGCCTGTGGCTACCTGGACTGGGGTGAAACTAGTGTTACTGTGGACTGAGTTGTTGTATGCTACCTCTGCAAAGGAAGGAGGTCAGTCCAATTGTCCTGTTGGTAATTAATAAAGCATCTTAAATATTGTTCTAATATGCTGTTGATCGTTCAACTCTGCCGTTAGTCTGGGGGTGATTTGATGACAACAACCCCTGGGTGGAGCCTAATAGGTTTAAAAACGCCTGCCAAAATGTGGGTGTGAATTGTACACTCCTATCTGAGATAATCTGTTGGGGAGCTCCATGAAGGCGATAAATGTGTATTAAAAATATATTTTCCAAGGCCTTGGCTGTTGGGATCTTCTGGCATGGTACAAAATGAACCTGTTTAGAAAAAAGATCAGTTACAACCCAAATGACAATGATGATTTCCTGCACTTTCAGGGAGCTCCACTATAAAGTCCATAGAGATCTCTTTCCAGGGTGCTGAAGGTTCTGCTACTGTTTGTAAACATCCAGGAGATTTTCCTTGTCCTCTTTTTGCAGCAGCACATATGGGGCAACTAATAACATAGTTTTCAATGTCCTTTTTGAGAGATGGCCACCAAAATTGTCTTTTGATGAGATGCAGGGTTTTTACAAAACCAAAGTGCCCTGCTATTTTTGAGTCATGGCAACGGGTGATTACTTTGGCTGCAAGTTGGGTTGGTTGGATCATGGGTTTTATAACTTCAGTCTTTTTGCTGTTGTATTTGGGTTTCCTGGACAGGGCATCTGCCAAGAAATTTTTCCTCCCTGAGAGATATTTGAGAGTGAAATTAAACCGTTTAAAATATTGAGCCCACCTTGCTTGTTTTTCTGAGAGTTTCCGTGGAGTTTTCAGGGTTTCTAGATTTTTATGATCAGTCCAGACTTCAAAGGGGATTTGGTTCCCTTCTAGGAAATGTCTCCATGTGAGGAGTGCCCATTGCATAGAATATGCCTCTTTCTCCCATATGGCCCATCTTTGCTCGGTTTCTGTTCGTTTCTTGGAAGTATAAGTACATGGTTGTAACTGTCCACGTCCATTCTTTTGGGGTAGAACTGCTCCAACTGCTACATAGCTAGCATCTGCTTGGATGACAAATGGTTGTTCAAGGTCTGGATGTTTCAGGATTGGTTCTGCTGAGAACAGTTGTTTAAGTTTTTTGAATGCCTCTTTGCATTCCATCGTCCAGGTAAGGGGTTGCCTTGGTTTGGGTTTCTCCCCCCCTTTCATTTTTAACAAGTTCGTGATGGGGAGGGTGATATTCACAAAAGCTGGAATGAACTGGCAGTAAAAGTTTGCAAACCCCAGGAAGCTTTGCAGTTGTTTGCGAGTATGGGGCGGTTCCCAATCAATGACAGCTTTTACTTTTTGTAGGTCCATCTCTATTCCCTCAGATATCCTATATCCCAGGTAGTCAATTTTTTCTTGGTGGAATTCACATTTAGAGAGTTTTGCATATAGTTTGGCGTTTAGGAGTTTTGTGAGAACTGCTTGGTGTAATTTGATGTGTTCTTCTTTTGTTTCGGTGTAGCTTAAAATAACATTGAGATAAACGAGAACCCCTTTGTACAAAAAATCATGGAGGGTCTCATTAATTAATTGCATGAACACGGCAGGGGCTCCTTGTAATCCAAAAGGGAACACTTTAAATTGATAATATCCCAGTGGGGTGTTAAAAGCTGTCTTCCAGTCAACCCCTTCCCTTATTCTAATGTGGTAGTATGCCTCTTGTAGGTCTAACTTTGAAAAAAAATTCCTTTAGCGAGGTGGGCTAACATGTCCTTCATGAGGGGGAGTGGATACATATTATCCACACTGATGGCATTTAGGTTTTTGTAATCCACACATAGACGCACCGAGCCATCTTTCTTTTCATGGAATAATACTGGGGCTGCTATTTTTGGTCGGGTAGGTTCAATGAAACCCCTTTTTAGATTGTTATCGATAAATGCCCTGAGTTCTTTTAATTTTCTATGGGACATGCAGTACATTTTTGGTTTTGGAATTTTAGCCCCTGGTAGGATTTAAATGGCGCAGTCTGTGGCGCGATGGGGTGGGAGTTCATCAGAAGCCTCCTCGCTAAATACTTGGGCTAAGTCCTGGTACTTGTTGGAGATGTTAATGGGTTCAGCCGGCTTACTGGTCATGGCTGATTCTCTGTTCTCTGTTCCCTTTCTTTTCCTTTCCTCTGGGCTGTTTGCAAATGCTACGTGTTTCTGGAAATGTACGGTTCCTCTCTTCCAGTTTATTTTTGGATTCTATTTCCGTAGCCACGTGAGTCCTAGTACTAGTGGCCCTTCCATTCCTGGTGCTACAATGAATGTGAGCATCTCACTATGGTTCCCTAGTCTTATTTTCAATGGTACTGTGGCAAAACTGGCTGGCTCCCCCCCCCCCACTATAGTTCCATCTAATTGGCAAAAAGCGATGGGATTTTCCATTTTCCTTAGTTGGATTCCCAATTTCTCTGCTAGGGAGGGGTTGATTAGGCACCGGATGCATCCCGAATTCAGTAACGCTGCAACTTCCTCCCCCTTCCCTCGGCTGGGGATAAGCAGTCTTTGGGGTAGAGTGATTGATTCAATTGGGTCGCGTACCAGTGGGTCATCTTCCAAATCACTTTTGGACTGGCTCAGGTCTCCTCGAGGCATTGGGGGTTCTTCCTCTGGGTCGGGGGGGACCAGAACTTCACAGCTTCTCAGCTTCCAGGCCAGTTTCTTTTCCTCAAGGGTTGGATTTTCCAGGTTTCCCCCCAATGGGTGGTCTGGTTTTTTGGCAGGGGTTTTCAAATGGCATTCTGCTGCGCAGTGCCCCTCTCTTCCACACTTAAAGCAGCCAGCTTGTCTTGGGGTCATGGTGGTTTGGGGTTTGAAAAATTCCCACTTTCCTTGGGTGGGGATCTTCTCCAGACTTTGCCACTGTGGTACTGGTTTCGGATCATGTCTCCGCCTCCTCTGCCATCAGGTACCATTCATGCAGGGCCCCATGAGCCAGGCAAGCAGCATGCAGGTCATTGAGTCCATCTTTGAACCAACACACTAGGATATCTTCTGGCCAGTCAACTCGGCCGGCCAGGTCATGAAATTCCTCGGTGTACTTAGCTACCAGGCAACAGCCTTGCTTTACGACTCTAATGTGGTCATGGGCTTTTCTATCAGCTAGGGGGTCTTTGAAGTGGTGGCGTAGGGCTGTCATGAATTGATCAAGGTTCCTGAGTTCTGGGGCGTTGACGTTGTGGAGAGTTACCATCCATTTGGCTGCTGCCCCTTCTAGGGCCAGGGTAACGACTTGCACTCAGGCCCCCTGGGTCGGGAAATTCTGCCTGTATTCTTGCATGTAGGTGAGGACTTGCGCCAGGAAAAATCGCAGTTTCTCTGGGTCCCCATCGAATTTTACCCCCAAGGGTGGGAACTTTCTCTGCAGTTTGGCCCAGGTTAATCCCCTGCTCTAGGGTGACAAGGGGTTGGGTACCTGGTATGGATGTTGGTCCTTCGGCTTGTTCCACTGGCCGATCATTCTCAGCTGGATTAGCTCGGGTTCTTCCAATTTCTGATTCCCTCGCTCTTCGGTCCATCCCTCACAGGGTCCCTCATGAGGTGATTTATGTACCGTTTCAGTCGGTCATCTGCCAGTGGTTCCTTGACCCATTCTTCCTGATCAGAGAGGGCCTCCAGCTCCAATTTCCACCCGTGTTTACAGTTACCCCGGGTGAGGGTTACTTCCTTGGTTCTTCGGTCCCAGCTGTCTCTCTTTCCTATGCCTATAGACCACCAGGGGCTTTGTGGAATTTTCTCCGGCAGCTTCACTGTCTTTGATGGGGTACATAAAGTCAGTGTCTGGCTGGGGAGTTGTCGAAGTTTCTCCCCAGCATTTGGCTTCCCCTTGCTCTTGCTATATTCAGACATTTTTGTAGGGTCCCCTCGGTAGAGTGAAGTGTTTTTTAAAAAAATTCCTCTCCAGGTTGACCTCTATTGCAGACTCTGCTTTATGTAAGCACTGGACTTTTTCCCTTCAACCGAAAAGAATGAACTTCTGAAAGCTAGATATTTGAAAAGGAATCCTTTATTGAAAGGGAGTGAATCCCAGAACTAGTCAAAGAAGAATCTAAGATGTTTCCAGGCATACAGTATGTCAGCCTCAAGATATCTTCACCCCTAACTATCAAGATATCTTCACCCCTAACTATCAAGATATCGTCACCCCTAACTATTGCTTATTTGTTGCTATGCTCTTTTTCTCTCTTTCGGCTGTCATGAAACGGTGGGAGGGGGGAATCTTGGAGGGGAAGAAGGCAGGAGGTGTTTTGCATTCCTTTGCTGGGTTAAGAAAGGGAGGGGGGATTCTTTGTTTTAACTTTCCATTTGTTCGCTAGCCTCTGTCCTTTTATCTGCGCAGCTGCGAACTTTATCAAAATATGTCAAGGTCACTGACAGTAGCCTCATCATCACCTGGAGATGACCACATGATCCTATTCAGAAGTTTTAATTGGAAGAATCATTTGATCTTTGGAGGGGGGGAGCAATTCTATCCCTTTGTATATGCATTTTACCCGCCAATATCTCAGTTTCGGAATTGATTCTGTTGCTACCATTCAATTTCCAGTAAAAGAATAATTCTGCTCTACACCATGGAGTCTGAGTATTTCTTTCTTGGGATTTAGAAGTAGCACAGTCTAACATTATTCCGAAACTCAGACATCAACCCACCTGGAGAAAACAGCAACTTTTCTTCCGAGGGGGTTTCATCCCATGTCGTCTCCAGCCAGCGATGAAGAGGACCAGGGAGCTGTGGGGGGGCAGCCGTTGTTGCTACCAGAGATGCCGGCTGCTGACTTACTGGCCGACCTGACTCTGGAAGAAACCCCAGCTGAGATGCCCAGATGGTCGTTGGGGGTTGGTTGGAGAGATCGGGACGACCCCCCTCCTCCCAGAATCACTGTAAGATGAAGGGGTGCGAAGGAACGGCTGTGGCAGGAGGAGGAGGACATGGAATGCAAGCTGGATCAAGGTGGCAGATTCCTTATGGATGTTTCTGAAAAGCCCGGCACGGCTCCAAGGTATGAGGGGGAAGAGGGAGCAAAGTCAGCCCGGGGAAGTCGAGCTACTCCCACCCCCCTAGCCCAGCCTACGCCGGCGCAGCCACCCGCGGCCGCCTGGGGAGCCCCAGCAATAGGTGTGCTTCCTGGAAGACGCCCCCTGCCTCCCTTAGATGTGAAATTTGGAGGAAATCCCAGAGACTTGGGGTTTTTCCTGGTACAAGTGGGAAGCTATATGGCAGAATTTGAAAGGGAGTTCAATTCTGAAGCAGCCAAAGTGAGATGTGTTACCAGGACCCTGGAAGGGATGGCAGCAGACTGGGTGGTGACTTTGTTCAATGATAACTCCCCCCCAACTGTGAAACCTCGATGTTTTCATGACTGCATTGAGGAGAAGATTTGAGGACCCCCTGGCAGAGAGAAGGGCTAGAATCAAAATGAAAACCTTAACCCAAGGGGGGAGATCGGTTGCAGATTACACCCAGGAGTTCAGGCAGTTGGTCTCCTGTCTCCGAGGCTGGCCCCAAGAGGCCCTGGTGGAAACCTACAAAGACGGCTTAAATGAAGATGTATACCACATGTGCATCTCCCGGAGGGACCCACGTGATTTGCAGTCGTGGTACTTGCTGGCGGAAGAGGTGGATATTGATTTGGCTCGAAGCAGACGCAGAGGAGGCCCCGGCTGGAGAAAACTACTCCCCCCACGTCTCCAAGAGACCTCCACTCCCCAAAGAGGAGGGATGGCGGCAAGGGCCAAGACCACAGCCTGCTTCCGTTGCGGGAAGGGGGGCCACCGGATGGCGGAGTGCCGAGTCAAGTTGGTCCCACCGAAGACGCAGAGTCCAGGGAGGAAGCCCGAAAAACCCCCAACCAAGCCCCGCGAGACCGGACTGAAGGTGAGGGAGGTTGTAGAGGTCGCCCTTCCGGCGGGAGAGGAGCTGGGACCTCCAACCCTACTCGACGAGAATGAGACCGATTCGGAGGATGACGCCTCGGTAAGTCCTACCCAGGGGCCCATGACCATCCCAGTAAAGTTAAGGGAGCCTACATAGGGGACCAAGGGAGAGATGTTGGCCTTGTTGGACTCGGGGTGCACGAGGTGTGTAATTAACATGAAAGTAGTTAAAAATATGGGCACCGGACTGAGAACTTTAAGAACGCCCATAGCTTTCTGTCAATTGGACGGATCTGTGGCGGGAGGTTGCCTGGCGACCTTTATAACGGAACCCTTAGAGATGACCATGGGAACTCACCGCGAGATCTTATGCTTTATTGTGGCCCCTGGGATGGAACAGCCTTTAATATTGGGATTACCTTGGCTTCGGAAGTGGAACCCCCAGGTGAACTGGAGAGAGGGGTGGATACGCATCCGCACCGATCGGCCACCGGAAGGGGAGGAGCCCCACCCTCGGGAGGGGGAGGAGAAGTCCCATCCGAAACCCCAAGTTCCGGCCGAGGCAGTTTCTGCAGGTGTCGAACGAGCGGATGGGGAGGAGAAAATCCCGAAGGAGTACTGGGACTTAAGAGAAGTGTTTAGCGAAGAGGCCTCTGACGAGCTCCCTCCCCATCGATCAACCGATTGCAGCATTGAATTTCTACCGGGGGTAACGCTCCCGAAACTGAAGCTGTATTCGATGACACCGGGGGAGCTGGAAGAACTGAGAGCGTTCATCGACAAGAACCTGAAACGTGGTTTCATCACGCCTGCCAGACCTCGAGTGGCGGCCCCCGTAATGTTCCGCGAGAAGAAAGACGGCTCAAAACGTCTGGTGGTGGACTACCAAAATTTAAACGCTGTGTCGGTGGAGAACGTGTACCCCTCCCCCTGATGAAGGACATGCTAGCCCACCTGGCGAAGGGGAAGATTTTCACAAAGTTGGACTTGAGGGAGGCATACTACAGGATCCGAATTAAGAAAGGCGACGAGTGGAAGACTGCGTTCAACTGCCCGATGGGTTGTTTCCAGTTCAACTTTCTTCCTTTCGGCCTACAGGGGGCGCCCGCTGTTTTCATGCAAATGATAAATCAAGTGCTTCACGAACATCTATACAAGGGGGTTCTGGTCTACCTTGATGATATTCTCATCTACATGGAGAATAAAGATGAACATGTGAAACTGGTACGCTCGGTGTTGCACAAGCTGAGGGCAGCCAAACTGTACGCCAAACTGTCCAAGTGTGAGTTCCATCAAGAAAAAATTGACTACTTGGGATATCGTATCTCTCCCGAGGGCATCGAGATGGATCCAGAGAAAGTGCAAGCTGTATTGGATTGCCCCCCCCCCCCGAGAACCCAGAAGCAACTTCAAAGTTTTCTTGGGTTTGCCAACTTCTATCGGCAATTCATCCCGTCTTTTGCAAAAATAGCCATGCCCATCACCAACCTCCTGAAGACAAAGGAGGAAGCGAAACCAAAACCCAGCCAACCGTTGAACTGGTCCATGGAATGCCAAGCCGCATTCGAAAAGCTTAAAAGACTTTTCGCTGCAGAACCAGTATTGAAACACCCGACATGGACGCCCCTTCGTGATCCAAGCTGATGCAAGCGATGTGGCGGTGGGGGCGGTCTTACTTCAATTAAATGAGAAGGGGACACTACAGCCGTGCGCTTATACCTCCCGTAAATTGACTGACACTGAAAGGAGATGGGCCGTCTGGGAGAAGGAAGCATTTGCAGTCCGTTGGGCTCTACTAGCCTGGAGACATTTTTTGGAAGGAGCGAAACATCCATTTGAGGTGTGGACGGACCATAAAAATCTGGAAGCTTTAAAGACTCCTCGAAAGCTATCTCCTAAGCAGGTTAGGTGGGCTCAGTTTTTCAAGCGATTCAATTTCTTGTTGAAGTATATCCCAGGGGGAAAAATTTTTATGGTGGATGCTTTGTCTAGAATGCCTCAATACAACAGTATCCGAAAAGAAGTGGTAAGACCAATCGTGTCCACTACACAGTTGGCTGCTCCCGTAGTTACCAGAGCACAAAAAAGGGACCAGGAGAGAGATCTGTCCACTGACCTGATGGAACGATTTAAGGAGGCTTTGAAAACAGATGAGTGGTTCCTAGCAAATGCGAATAATTGCACCGTTCGAGATGGTCTAGCCTGGATAGGTGCAAAATTGTATGTACCTCAAATCCTGAGAAGCCAAGTTTTACAACAAACTCATGATTCTAAAGCGGCTGGTCATTTTGGGTTTGTGAAGACTCTACATTTGGTGAAACGGCAGTTCTGGTGGCCTTCCCTGAAAAAGGACATTGAGACTTATGTGGCGAGCTGTCCAGTTTGTGCTTCAGCAAAAAGGCCTCCTGGTAAACCACCAGGTTTGTTGCAGAATGTGGCCAGGCCAACTGCTCCTTGGAAGGAAATTTCCATGGACTTTATAGTAGATCTACCCGAGAGTGTTGGACACACTGTCATTTGGGTAGTGACTGATTTGTTCTCCAAACAAGCCCATTTCATCCCTTGCTACAAGATTCCTTCAGCGAAATCATTGGCCAGAATGTTCATTATACATGTCTACAGGTTGCATGGCGTTCCTGAGCGTGTAGTTTCTGATTGGGGGGTCCAATTTACCTCGAACTTTTGGAGGGAATTCTTGAAGTTGATAGGCTCCACCCAGAGCTTAAGCTCCGCCCATCACCCCCAAACTAATGGGGCCTGTGAGAGGACAAACGGGGTGTTAGAACAATACCTCAGATGTTATATAAACTATCAGCAAGACAATTGCCTTACTGCCTTACTGCCTTTTGCGGAGGTGGCGTATAATAACTCTGTACACAGTAGTACGGGGTTTACTCCTTTCAAAGTAGCCACGGGACAAGATTTTGTGCCCATACCTGAACTGCCTCGAGAAAAACCCAATGTCCAATCGTTGGACGACTGGATATCTAAACTTCAACTAAATTGGCGGTCGCTCGCAAAGCTCTGGGCGAGGCACACCAATCTCATAAGAAATTTGCTGACAGAAAGCGAGCCCCACAGATGTTGTATAAGGTGGGCGATAAAGTTTTCCTCTCGACCAAATACTTGCAGACTACCCAGAAATCGAAGAAGTTGGGTCCTAAGTATGTGGGATCTTTTCCCATTGAGAGGATTGTAAATCAGGTGACTGTTCAACTGACTTTACCAAAGACTCTTCGTCGTATTCATCCAGTTTTCCACGTCAGTTTGTTGAAACCAGAACATACCAGTACCTTGCGACCGACCCAGTCTGATCCCCCCGTACCCCTGTTGATCGAGGGGGAACAACATTTCGAGATTAAAGAAATTCTAGACTCTAGGAAATGGAGGGGTCGTGTCCAATATCTTGTAGCGTGGAAACATTTTCCTCCTTCCTATGCTGAATGGGTAAATGAGAAAGACATTAGGGCCCCTGAACTGCTTAAGGAATTTTATGCCAAATATCCTGATAAACCATAGAAATGTATGCCAATGTTAATATATAATTGTTTTTTCTTACAGGGACTAATGTCCTTCTTCTAGGGGGTCCGAATGTCAGCCTCAAGATATCTTCACCCCTAACTATCAAGATATCTTCACCCCTAACTATCAAGATATCTTCACCCCTAACTATTGCTTATTTGTTGCTATGCTCTTTTTCTCTCTTTCGGCTGTCATGAAACGGTGGGAGGGGGGAATCTTGGAGGGGAAGAAGGCAGGAGGTGTTTTGCATTCCTTTGCTGGGTTAAGAAAGGGAGGGGGGATTCTTTGTTTTAACTTTCCATTTCTTCGCTAGCCTCTGTCCTTTTATCTGCGCAGCTGCGAACTTTATCAAAATATGTCAAGGTCACTGACAGTAGCCTCATCATCACCTGGAGATGACCACATGATCCTATTCAGAAGTTTTAATTGGAAGAATCATTTGATCTTTGGAGGGGGAGCAATTCTATCCCTTTGTATATGCATTTTACCCGCCAATATCTCAGTTTCGGAATTGATTCTGTTGCTACCATTCAATTTCCAGTAAAAGAATAATTCTGCTCTACACCATGGAGTCTGAGTATTTCTTTCTTGGGATTTAGAAGGAGCACAGTCTGACACAGTAATAGATAAAGGGAGTTAGAATCCCTCCCCTTATTCTGATGTGGATTTAGTCAAACAAAGAACCAACATGTTAATTCCCACCTCCCCTTCTCTGGGAATCTATCTTAGGAGAGTTCCCAGGGGTATCTTCCAGAGCTGGAATGTTTTTTAAACAAGTTTTATTCAGTTTTCTACATTTTAACATCTCTTTTTAGTGAACAGCATGATTACAGGTTCCACATATACATACAAATATGACCATAGTTACATATTCAATTTCTAGTCTTAACAATATTTTTATGCATTTTCTATTTTGTTATATTATTCCAAGTGCTTATCTCATAATTTAATTCACATATATTAACTTCATAGTTATTGTACTGTAATACTTTTATTTGTCACATTTATATAATCCTCTTAAGTTCTAATTAGTAACACTTCTTCTATAAATTGGTTTCCCCCCTTTAATATCAATGTAAGTGCGCCACCTCAAAGTTACATATTCATTATTTCCCCTTTTAAATCACATTTTTACCTACAACTTTAAAATTACTAATCCCCTTTAAAACTACATAACATATATAAATCAGATTCTGTATGGTTTCCCCTTAATTCTGTAAAATGTACCTCCAATTTCAGAGAAGAAAAAGGACATATTTATCTACTCATTTAATCCCAAACCCTAATGCCAATTTCATTTCAGCTCTCCTCCTATATCATTTCATTTATTTCAATCTATTTATTGCACATATTCTATTAATTATTCTATTCATATTTAAACCAAAAGATATAAAAAGGAAAATCAGCATTCCAATCCTCAAAGTATTTCAATATAGTTGATAAACATATTCCATATATTTATTGTATTTACCTCTTAAACATAAAGACAGCATTGCCAAAAAATAACAATTCTATTATTCATCTTATATGTCCCCATTTCACAACTACAAATTTATCTATATTATTCCCCAGCACCTTGCAGAATCCCCTCTTCCTTATCATTCAGCCATTATCTCTGTGTAAGAAATTTACCCTCATTTTTTAAAAATTCCCAAATTCCTTTGTTCCCAAATCCTGTTTCTTTTCCCTTCTTTGTCCCCTCTCTATTTTTAGTTACCTTCCGCCCTTCAAATTTCTGTTGATTCTTTTCCCCTTTTTTATTTTCCAGATATTTCCCTCTTTATTCAATTTCCCAGACCTCCAATATTTATTCCCAATTCTTTTTTTTCTTTCCTTCTGGATTCCTTTGTTGTCGATGGTGATTAAAGATGGCCCCTTCTGAAATTTGCTCCACCTCTTCTTCTGTACTTGTCTTTGTTGTTCATACTCTGCAATCATCTCTTCACAAAATTTAAAAACAAAGCCCAAAGTTTCACCTTTTTCTTGTAAAGTTTCCTTAATGTTTCCAAGTTCCATTTTTAGTGCCTGAAGAGATATCACCATTTTACAATTTTCTATTTAATCCAGTTAGTGTCTTTAAAGTTAATTTCCAACAGTCTGCTTTTGTTTCCTTCCTCTCAACTTTTAGTCTTCAGCTAGTCCAATACCAAGTCCATAACAGAATCAACAATTACCGTATTTGCCGGCGTATAAGACGACTTTTTTGCCCTGAAAAACATGCCTCCAAGTGGGGGGGTCGTCTTATACGGCGAGTATATAACAAACTCTATATTTTGAGTGGAAATGTTGGGGGCTCGTCTTATACGCTGGCAAATACGGTACATAGTTTGTCTCCTAAACAAGCCTTAAACAAGCTTAAAGAAGGAACAGAATTCGTTTCTCTCTCTCTGTAGATCCAAAACAGCAACGCTTCAGAGCCAGCCGCGAGGCGGAATGCGAGAGTTTCAACTCGGCTTTTCCAATCCCCAGGCCAGGTCTTGGGAGGACAAGCGGGGAGGAAAGAAACTTGCTGGCCGGGTGGCGGCTCCTATCCCACTTCCTCCTCCGCAGCTTCTGGTAGGCTTGCAGGAAAGCCGCGAGGACGAGGCCATCCTTTAATCAGAGCCGCGCAGCCGGGGGCCTCCTAGCTTCTCGGAAGGCTCGAGAGACGCCCCTAGGCAGCGCGGAAGGCAGGGCTCGCCAGCTGCGGGACAAAGACGATTCCCGCCTTGCTGGCATAATGCCAGGTCAGTAGCTCCTTTTCCGGCCAGTCGAGCTAAGGCAAGAGACCCGCTTGAGCCGGGAAGCCCACTTGCGAGACCGCGAAGTTCGGTCTCTAAAGTCTCTGTGGGTTTCGCGCAAGTTCGCACCGGTTCCTGACAGGAAAAGCGTTTAGCGGAATTCCGCAGAGCTTGAACTCCGAGGCGCTTTGGAGCGTTGCTCATTGGGAGGGGCGTCTTCGGTGCATGTTTTAAATGGGTGCGAAGTACGAGTAAGTTTGTATTAAAGTGCCGATCCAAGACTCGTAGTTTTCAGGCTTGTGTTTATTATCATTTGCAGTCTCTGTATATTCAGAGTTGTATCGGGTACTTTCGATCAATTTATCGCAAGTGTTGTTGTGGCATAGGCATACTGTAACAAGTATTATATGAATATAATAATGAAATCAGTATGTGGCTTTGTGTCGAGTGAGTCATGCTGTATGACTCACTGGCGTGGTAACAGAGTCACTACTTCCATACTTTTGCCAATGCCTCTCACAGAAACTTTTACTACAGAAATCATAGTTAACCCTATTATACCAAACCCCATTTAACATGCAGAGGATTCAAATATATTCCAGCCATTGATTGCCCTTTTAGTAGGTAGAACTACATGTGAGTTTCAGCAAAAGCTCTGAATTCAACGGCGATTCTTAAACGTTATGAAGACTTAAACGTTAGGAAGCCTTATGAAGACTGGAAAATAGAGTTGCTACAATTGTAAGGAAACTTTAACATTCTTTCCATAATCCTAGAAGGCTTCTCCAAGTTCCTTGTTGTTTCCACTGAATCACTCCTTCCTTTCCTTGTTGCCCAGCATATCATATATTCTGCATAAAGCACACAGGCTGAATCATCTTCTTCTCCCCGCCTTTTCTATCTTAGTGCTTCTCATCCTTAGCAAGATTAAGATGTCTGGACTTCAGCTCCCAGAATTCCCCAGCCTGCATGCTGGGAATTGAAGTTCAGACACCTTAAAGTTGCTGAGGTTGAGAAAAACTGCTTGGGAACACTTGCTTCCTTCTTGTCTGCTTCCTAGATGTCATTACCGTATTTGCCGGCGTATAAGATGACTTTTTTGCCCTGAAAAACATGCCTCCAAGTGAGGGGGTCGTCTTATACGGCGAGTATATAACAAACTCTATATTTTGAGTGGAAATGTTGGGGGCTCGTCTTATACGCCCAGTCGTCTTATACGCCGGCAAATACGGTAATCCAAGGTCAGAATCTTCCTATATCTTTCTTTATATATTTCAATTTTTGCAAAACTCTTGTTTTATTGTATCAATTTTCCTTATATTTTTAAGAAACAGAGTCTTTAAAAAAAAAAAAAGGCAAGTTGAATTTAGCTCAGATGGCACTCTTTGTTCTAACAAATCCACACCTCCTCTTTTCTTTTCCTTCCCAATTATTCAGAGCTTTTCAAACCACAATCTTCCAAAAAGATGAAATCCAATTTATATAAGTTTCCTCTTTAGTGCTCTATAGTTCAGTTTGGATTAGTGCTTATATAAAATCAAGATATACTCATCCAATTTAGTTGTGTAAATCCTTCTGCAGCTTCTACCTCTCTCGGCTCGAAGCTCCGTCGCTGTCAAAGGCAATTCACACCTTTTTTTAAACTTCTTTCAATTCACCGCTTTGAGTCCTTTCTTAAAGATACTTTGTAATGTTAATCCAGAGGATAATTTCCATTTAATTATATCATCCCATTCCTCCTGCTGTTCGCTTCTTCCACTCTCTCCTGCCCAATACTTATTCCAGTCTAATCTTCCCCTTCAGGGTGGCCATTTTAGACCACCGCTTCAGGCGTCTTTGGGAGGGAGCTTTGCCAAACTGGGGGAGAATTTGTGGCTCCCCTCTCCCCGGCTGATGGTCTCCCCTTCCTCCGCTGCCCCTACAAGGCAGCTTCTGCTCCAAATCTAAAAGAATGGGGCTCTCCGATGCTGAAGCACGGACCAAAGCCGCGCATGATCACAGTCAGTGGTCCGTCTTTGGTGAGGCTCAAAACTGGGACCCCCAGAGCTGGAATTTTTATGGTCCCTTCTCATCTTGTTATCTCTTCAAGAGGTGACAAGTTTCTAGACATCTGGCTCCAGTCCTCCAGTTGTATATCATGTGCAAGTTATACAGAATCAATATAAGATTTAATATATTCAGGTTACATCAAAAAGGTTTACTTGTATCAACTCCCCCCCCCCTTCTTCTTCCATTGAAAAATGGCAGATACACGGATCTGACACTTTGATTTGTCCCTTGCCCCTGCCGACCAATTTGGGCTAAAAAATAACATTCTTTGAAAAATATAGAGGAATTTGATATTCATGCTATTAGTATTCACTGCTTTTTGATCCAGTGAGAATGATACAATATGTTGTTTTTATCTTGAAACTTACCATCTCCCAGTTTCTAGACCATTCACCATTCTTCACCATTCCCTCATACTGGCTCCCTTAATTGGGCTATAATTCATTGCATATTGCTATAGTAGTGTAATGTTTTTAAAATGAAATAGTTTTGGATTATTTTGAAAGCAGTGTACTAAATTTAAGCAATTAAATCTCCTTTTTAAAATCTTTTTTAAGAAGCTAACCGCTAATTCTACTAGATAACACAATTAGATAATACAATTCTCAAGGTAGGTAATTAAATCACTTGCTAACTCTGGCAGAGGGAATTATACCAGAAACTGTGCTAACTATAGAACAGAATGGTAACTGCTTGGTTAGAGAACTTTGGAGCTAGTGCTTGGACAAATTAAATGTGAAAGCAGTGAATTGGGTCAGGCAATCAAACCAGAAGACAAATAAATTGAATTTCCCTTTGTTTAAAACTTGAAGTGAGATGATAGACATGGTTACTCAGATGTAAGTCTTACTGAATAGTTCAGGGAGAATTATTGCAAAATAAGCAAACTATTATATTCCACTGAGTATATCAGGCCAATTTGATTATGGTTATGGTTTACCCATGTTTATAATTTACATTCCACAATTTTATGTTTCAGGAAAAAATAAAATAGTTTTAAATACTTTTAGTTTTGGTAACAATTTTCTTTTGAAAGAATATTGGAAAAGATCAGTATGCAAAGTAATTTATTTTGATGTCAGCTGATTTGAATATAGACTTTATTTTAGTTTGAGCTATGCTTCTTTAAATATAGCTGAGAAAAAAATCTGATTTTTTCTAAAACAGATTTACATAAATGTAGATGTCAGGCTACAGAACTTTTTCCCATTCAATTAACAAGAACGAACTTCTGAATACCAAATGTATCAAAAGGAATCCTTTATTGAGATGAGACAATTCATATAGGAGTTCAAAGCAGCATCTGAGGTCCCTCAGGCATACAGGCATAGATAAGGGAGTTTAGAAACCCCTCCTCTTATCTTGATGTGTATTTGGTAAAACAAAAGCCAGTATGTTAATTCCCCCCTCCACCCCTTCTGTAGAAACGATCTTTTTCACAGTTTCCCAGGGCATACCTAATTTTCCCCCACCCCCTTTTTAGAACAAACTTTTCCAGAGATTCCCAGGACACATCTCACTGTGGAATTTTTATGATCTTCTCATCTCCTGGCTGTTCCTCTCAGAGGTGATAGGTTCCAGCCATCTGGCTTTTTTCCCTCCATCGTATCATGTGTGGGTTATACAAATTCGATATAAGATTAACTATATTCAGGTTACATCAAGAAAGGATTTCTTTATCAGTCTCCCACCCGCTTTTCTTCTTCCACTGAAGAAATGACAGATACACGGATCTGACAGTAGACCTGTATACACATGTTTATTAAATTTGTTTTCTATTTAACTGGGATTTACCTATTTGTTTTCTGGATTCCTTTTATATAAATATAACAAAGATTGCTAAGGATTTGTAGAATCATGGAATAGGAATGTTCTTACAGATGACTACTTAAGTATTAAGCCTTTGCTTCTCTTAATCCATACTGGCATAATAAATCTCTTACTTGCAGATGGTAAATAAATTAGTAAACTAGCATTAGCCTCATTTTTGTGTTTGGATACAGATATACATTTATACACATGCATGCATGCACAAACACATAATATAGTTCATGGACAGCAGTCCTTTTTTTCTCAGCTAATGGCTCATGCTTCCACTCCGTGAAATATGATGGTGATTAGTAGTGGTGCAGGCTGGGAACAGAGAAGGGGAAAAAAACCATAATTTACATAAATGTAAAACATCAGACACTTTTTTCCAGGAATTATTTCAAGTGGCAACTAATCAGAGGCTTTGCTGGCAGCACCACTGATTTCAATGATATGTTCCTAGCAGAAACCCTGAGTAAATAATAGGCAGCATCGGGATACAGTATGATCTCTTCAACCACTAGCTTAAGGGCATACCAGAAGAGCCAACCACCACTGTTTCCAAATTTTAATGATCTTGACTGCAGAACTTGAAAGCAGGAAGCAGAGACTTCTCCCTTCCTCCTGAAGGAAGGGAGAGACATGCCTAGTCATCGTATTATTTTACAGAAAACAACTACCACCATAGAATTATGCCAAGCATTTCCTGAGTCACCTGGCAACCAAAGCAGCAGGCAACAATTAGACACATTTATGAATATTTTGACCATCTTTCTCAGAAGAACTATAATTTGCAGGTGCTGCAGAAAATCTATTCAATTGGAATAGTTTGGGTTTTGTGCTTTTTTCCTCCTGAAAGAATCCTCCAATGCCAGATTAAAATTGAAAAAATCACACCCAATAAATGGAGAAGAGATCCTGGATTCAGGTACATCTGACAAAATCAGGAACAAAACTGCTTGGCTCCTAGAGGACCGATCAATCATTGTACTCCAGCCCCTTTACAAGGGGATCTCTCTTTGCATCCTTATAAATGCAACAGTAGGAGGTAATTTGGGCTGAAAGGATGCCTAGCTATGGGTGACCTTGAACCTGGATGTTCCTACTCATAACCAACATCTTAATCATTATAGCATGGAGGCCTATATTTATTGGGCCAACTGAGAAGTCACAAAGGTAAGCAAACTTTCCTTATATGGTTTCAATGACCTGTAAAGTCATGGAATCAATTATTAACCAATCCATCATCCTCCACTTGGAAACAAACAACATACTCTCTAATAAACAATTTGGTTTTAGGAAAAAACTATCATGTAATCTGCAACTCTTACACTGCTAAAACATATGGACTACACAACTCGATCAGGGCAAAGCAATAGACGCAATCTACATAGACTTCTGTAAAGCCTTTGATTCAGTGGTACACGACAAACTATTCCTAAAACTAAAATCTTACGGTATCTCCGGACACTTGCATTACTGGATAGAAGCATTCCTGTCAAACAGACAACGAATGGTCAAAATTGGGAGTGTCCTATCAAATTATGTACCTTTCAACAGTGGTGTCCCCCAAGGCAGTGTTCTAGGACCAACTCTCTTCATACTCTAAATAAATGACCTCTGTAATCATATCAAGAGTAACTGCGTTCTCTTCGCTGACGATGTAAAGCTATTCTACACCACAGGCAATACTGCTACCCTTCAAAAAGACCTTGACTATGTATCAGAATGGTCAAACAAATGGCAACTTCAAATCTCAACAAATAAATGCTCTGTCCTACATATTGGCAAAAAAAATCAGAAAATAAAATACAGGCTGAATACTCAAGACCTTGTTGATGATCCAAACTCTGTCAAGGATCTTGGAGTACTCATCTCAAATGACCTAAGTGCTAGAGCCCATTGTAACTACATAGCCAAAAAGGTGTTAAGAGTTGTTAACCTAATCTTATGTAGCTTTTTCTCTTGTACTATTACACTAATAACTAGAGCATACAAAACATTTGCTAGATCAATACTCGAATACAGCTTATCAGTCTGGAACCCACATTACGTATCTGATATTAACACAGTTGAGAAAGTCCAGAAATATTTCACAAGAAGAGTTCTCCACTCCTCTACTCGTTGCAGAATACCTTATGCCATCAGACTCGAAATTCTAGACCTAGAAAACCTAGAACTACGTCGCCTTCAGTCCAATCTAAGTATAATATATAAAATCATACATTGCAATGTCCTACCAGTCAATGAATACTTCAGCTTCAACCATAACAACACTAGAGCAAACAATAGATACAAACTCAAGGTTAATCGCACCAAACTTGATTGCAGGAAATACGACTTCAGCAACAGAGTGGTCAATGTCTGGAATACTCTACCTGACTCTGTGGTTTTTTCCCCAAACCCCAAAAACTTTAACCTTAGACTGTCTACTATTGAATTCACCCCTTTCCTAAGAGATCTGTAGGGGGCGTGCATAAGCGCACCAACGTGCCTACCGTCCCTGTCCTATTGTTTCTTTTATATATTTTTTTATTTTTCTTGTATGCATCCATGTATTCATAACTATATTTTTACTTATACCTATTATCTTGTAAGCAATTGACAAATAAAAATAAAATAAAAATAAAATAAAATAAATGCTTAAACCTGAAAACTCTTTGCAGCTAGTGACTTCATATATAAATCTACCACTCTCTCATAATGTCCTCCACTATTGCACTTTTTGAATGTTCCACTTTTCAATAACAATCATAAGTTGGGCAAATCATGATGTCTTCTAATCTAATGAATTCTCAATGTGGCACCCAAAGTTTTATCGATCACTTTTAGGAAAGCTTGCTGCCAGCCAAACGTGGTGGTTTTTCAGCACCAGGTAAAGGGAACAAGGATTAATGGTGTATGCATCACATGTATACACCTTTGGACGATAACAGGTATCTCTAGCAGAGCAAACTTTAGAAATCTCCTTTTGATCAGCTGCACACTGCAACATGTGGAGTGATACCTTCTTCTAATAAAGTTTAAGATCTTTGAAGTTAACAAGCAAAGTAGGCATTCAGCATATAGGGTATATAAATTCCCTGGAAACATCACCTAGCTAAAAGGAAGGATTTAACTCCAGTTGTGGGGTGAGCTCTACTAAGATTCAAGAAGGAATCTAATGCATCCTGATCTCTAGCTGGTAATCAGGCAGATTACATTACATTATTCATTCATTTACACCTGCTCCTCATACTTTTTATCCATGAGAATAAGAGAGGTGAAAAAGACCTTAGATATCTTCTAATCCAGGGATGTCAAACTCGATTTCATTGAGGGCTGCATCAGGGTTGTGTTTGACCTCAGGGGGCTGGAGTGGGCGTGGCCAACTCATGTTGGGGGCATCTATGTTGGCCTGAGCACTCTGCCAGTGAAAATGGGCTCCCAACCTCCATTTTTGGCTGCGACAGCCTCCTGCAACCTTCTGCCAGCAAAAATGGAGCTCAGGAGGGCCACCAAGCTCCATTTTCACTGGTAGAGGCACCATGGGCCAGTCCTTCGCTGTTTCCAGGGCAGCCCCACAGGCCAGATCTAAGCAACCTGCAGGGCTGGATCCAGCCCCCAGGCCTTGAGTTTGACAACCCTGTTCTAATCCAACCCCCTGCTCAAGCAGGCGACCTTACAGTCATTTCAGACAAATGGCTATCCAACCTCTTCTTAAAAACCTCCAGTGTTAGAGCATCCACAACTTCTGAAGGCAAGCCATTCTACTGATTGTTTTCACTGTCAAGAAATTTTTCCTTAGTTCTAGGTTGGATCTCACTTTATTTGTTATTTTTTTGTCTTGGCCTCAGATGCTTTTGAGAATAGGTTGTCCCCCTCTTCTTTGTGACAGCCAAATTGGAAGACTTCTATCATGTCACCCCAGTCCTTCTTTTCCAGTTCCTGAAACCAATCTTTACATGTTTTAGCTTCAGCTGAGTTTTCTTTGATGTTTTGTATTAAGCAGACATTGTGGATGTAAGACTTTATCTTAGATGGGGTGGCAATATGTCTCAGAAGGTCCATTAGGTTTTAGATTGTCACCAAATATTGAAGATACCTTGAGAGTTGCCAGGTAATAGAAAGAGGAAGGCTATTTTTCTCTTTGACTTTGTTTCTATAACCCAGTTAAGGAGAGGAAACAAAACAGTGGAACAAACCTCAGTGTTGAAGGCCATAACTGTTGCGATTCTTGTTGGATAGAGTAGGTGAAAGAATAGCCTTACGAAAAACCTGTATTGTTTTAATGTGGATTTTCTATTTGTTTCCACCCTCTGACTGCTGCTAAGTTGTATTCGTTCCTATTGCTTTAATGTTTTGATTATGGTAACTGGCTCCTACTTGAAAAGCAGGATACCCCCTCAGATAGTCCTTGACCATTCATTTAATGATGGTCAAAGTTGCAAAGGCCTTGGAAAAAGTAACTTATAATCTGTACTCACACTTATGACCATTGTACCACCCCAGCAGTCACATGATTGCAATTGGAGTGCTTGGCAAACAGCTGGTCAATTTGCCACTTTTTTTGCTGATTTCTGCCAAAAAAAAAAGCCCATTGGGGAGCTGGATTCACTTAATGATTGTGATTTGTTCAATAACCACCACAAAAATTGTTGTAAAATCTGGTCTGCCTCAATTTACGACTACAATAATTTATGTCAGAAATTCCTGTCCCAACTGTGCTCATAAGTTAAAGATGTGCTATACATTTTTTACACTATTTTTCTCCAGTATTCTGACCGAGGAAGCAGCAGAGAACATATCTAACCACAACATTTCAACAGTCAGAAAATCAGTTCCAGCAACCAGAGAACATTTCTGGATCCCACCCTACTGCACACAGCTCATTAAGTAAATGTTAACATCCCAGCATGAAATGGCTGACATACTCATTTTCCAAAAACAGTTCCTTCACATTCAAAGAAATCTTGGATGCATTCCCAGTTTCTGGAAAATTCAAACTGCAGCTGCTTCAGGTTCAGACAACACAAATTACCACAAAGCTTGATTAAAATGCAGCACTAAATTGGAGTGGATTCTGGATTTGTCGTACTTGCATGTTAATTAACTTTTTAGCTCAACACATCTTGCCATGCAAAAACCTCCCTTAATAAGGAAACCAGAATCAGTTATGAAGTACTTTAACACATATTAGCACAGCAATCATCTTGAGTTTCAGTATATAATTGATCAAGTATTGTTGTTTTGTAATTTAATAAAGCCATTTCTGCCTTGGAAGATTTACATAAAAATGTTATTATACAAGCAATGCAAGGCTATTTTTTTTGGAAAAGATCGCAAATTTTTTTTGGGGGGGTAAAATTGTTTTGGCATACTTTTCTCTGAGATTCTTCCTCCTCACGTCTATGTGTGCGTGCCCACACAATGTATTTACAGGACAAATGTGCCCTTTTTTCTGCAGTCAATATGCTTGAGGAAAAACTCTGGAAACTCAGTTCTGAGGTATTCCTATTTCATTTCAGAGTAAAAAAAAAAACCTTTTGGGTTCTTCCACATATTTGGAATTTTGAGTTAATCTACTTGTTTCACCAAATGACTTAGTAAATAAGCCAAATAACGTACTTACATATATCTACACATATACATGTACATGAAAAAACCAACAGTTGAGATTGGGCGTTGGTACTTACCTGATATGCCCATTCTCCATGAGCTATGAAGAGCATCCAGTAGTGGGAGGTGCTTCAGTCTCCTCTTGGATAGGCTGGGCTTAATTTTCAGGACACTCCTCCTCCACGGGACTCCTCCTCAGCGTCCCCCAGTTTTGGCAAAGTTGAAGTGTGGAAACCTTCTATACTTCACCCTATCTAGCTTTTGGCTGGAATAGTGCCCCACCAGATGGATAAGGGTGGGGCTGGATGTTCTTCACAGCTCACGGAGAATGGGCGTATCAGGTAAGTACCAACGTCCATTCTCCCCTGAGCTGTTCAGAGCATCCAGTAGTGGGACATACCAAAGCTTGGACTGTCCTATGGGAGGGCCTCCATCTGGTTAGAAGTCCCTCCTTGGTCCCTGTGGACACTTTATAAAACTCTCCTACCAAATGCAGCCTCGGCAGAGGCATAAATGTCAATCTTATAGTGTCTAATGAAGGGCGATGGAGAGGCCCAGGTTGCTGCCCCACAGATCTCATGTATGTGTGTGGCCCATGCTGCCAAAGTCACCGCACTCCTGGTAGAGTGGGCTGTTATACCCCTGGGAACTGGCAGTGATTGCATCTCATATGTTTTCGCAATCGTGGCCCTTAACCATCTGCCAATTGTTGAAGAGGAAATCTTACATCCTAGAGAGGTAGGTTGGAATGAAATAAAGAGGGCCTCTGATTTTCTAAAATTTGCAGTGCAGTTTATATAAAAGCATAATGTCGTCTCACAACCAGTCGATGCCAATGACGGAAGGACCAATTCTTGTGCCCTATGGAAGGCCGAATTAACCTTTGGTATAAAGGTTGGGTCTAGTCGGAGGACAACTCTGTCAGGATGGAAAATGCAGAGGTCCTGTTTCACTGATAAGGCTGCTAGTTCGGAAATTCTTCGTGCAGAAGTTATTGCGACTAAAAAGACCACCTTATAGATTAGGAAGTGAAGACTTGAAGTCCTTAGGGGCTCAAAGAGGCCCTTTGTGAAAGCTATTAAGACTTTGTCAAGGTCCCAGGTTGGGTATCGATGTATCACTGGGGGTCGTAAGTTTGTGGGGCCCCCTAAGGAAACTGCGAATGTGTGGGTGATGAGAGATGGAGCGGAGATCACCCCAAGAGATGACCGAAGCTAGGGCCTCCACTTGTCTGAGCAAGGTGTTAGGGGATAATCCCTTGTCTAGGCCATGTTGCAGGAACTCCAAAATCTGTGCCACTGATGGAGAAGTGGGATCAATGTGAGAGTTCGCGCACCAACGACAGAAGATGGACTAAGTTGCATTGTATATGCGATTTGTAGAAGGGCGCCTGGCCACTTGGATGGTAGAAATAACTTTGGTGGAAATTTTCTCGCTCCTCAGACATCTCCACTCAATCTCCATATGGCTAGGTGGAGCCATTGAGGCTCCGGGTGCTGAACTGGCCCTTGAGAGAGCGAGACCTTGTCTGGCGGTATTCTCCATGATGCTGCAGACGACAGATCCCTGAGGTCTGTGAACCAAGTCCACCTGGGCCAGTATGGCACCACTAGCAACACTAGCCTTCTCCTGTAGAAGTTTCCAGACTACTTTGGGAATTATAGGAAGTGGGGGAAATGCATACAGCAGGTCCGGAGGCCAACTGCAGTGGAGTGCATTGATGTTCTCCGCTCCCTGAGAAGGGTAACGTGAGATGAACCTGGGTAGTTGTGTGTTGTTGGGGGATGCGAACAGATCGATGACTGGTTGGCCAAATCTCTGTGTTGCTTCCAGAAAAAGATCTGGATGTAGGCGCCACGCTGCCTGATCTACTGTGGCTCTGTTGAGCCAGTCTGCCTGGGTATTTGACAGACCCAAGATGTGCTCCGCTTTGATGGAAAGTAAGTTGATCTTGGCCCAGAGGCACAATCTCTCCACCTGTCTCATCAGCTGTCTGGAATGGGTGCCCCCTTGTTTGTTGATGTGGGCCTTTGTCGTAACATTGTCTGTCAGAATGAGGACGTGCTTGGACCGCAGATGTGGGAGGAAGCTGCGAAGAGCCAGGTGAACTGCTCTGAGTTCCAGCCAATTTATACTGCACAATTGCTCTGGTATGGTCCAACGCCCTTGTGCCGTGTGAGACCGGTAGTGAGCCCCCCAGCCAAATAGACTGGCATCTGTGGTGATGGTGGCCCTGTGGGGGTCCTTGAAAAGACATCCCTTGTTGATAGATGGGATGGTCCACCAACAAAGTGATCTCAAGTCCTTTGGCAGAGCAGTGACACGGGCGTTGGAGTTGCCTCTTCCTGACAGTTGGTACGGCAGCAGGTAACATTGCAGGGTTCTAGCGTGGACTTGTGCCCAGGGAACAATAGAAATGCAGGAGATCATTTTCCCTAATAACTTAGTTAAAAGAGCTAGGGGCACTCGTTTGATGGTTCTGATCTCCTGAGATAGTTGACTAATGCTCTCCTGCCTAGAGGAAGACCTTACCTTCCACTGTATCTATAATAGCTCCCAGGTGAATTAGCCAGGTTGAGGGAGCTTGGCCCAATTTATAGAGAAACCATGTTGTTGTAGGGACTGCAAGGTAATAAGCGTATCTGCCCTGGCCTGTTGACAGGAAGATGACAAAATTAAAATATCATTAAGATAACACTGTAGCCTGACCAGAGTGTTTTGGAGATGAGTAGCCAGGGCTGCCAGAACCTTAATAAAGGTCCTGGGGGCAGAGGCTAGACAAAAAGGGAGGGAGACGTACTCAAAATGCAAATTGTCATAACAGAATCTGAGGAATTTGCTATGGGAAGGTCGAATTGGAATATGTAAATATGCCTCTGTGAGGTCCACATTAGGACATCACCCTGTCTGATGCTGAGTAAAATAGACTGTAGAGTTGTCATTTTAAATTTTCTGTACACTAAGGAATGGTTGAGGCGTTTGAGGTCTAAAATTGCCCTCCATCCCCCCAAACGTTTGGGTACCACAAAGAGGTTTGAGTAAAAAACTTTGCCCTGTTGGTCTGGTGCCACTGGTTGGATGGCCTGAATCTCCAATAGGTGGTTGATAGCAGTTTGCATAAGAGATCTTTTCGCAGGGTCCCTAGACCTTGGGCATCTCATAAAAAAGTTTGGAAGGGTGGAGTGAAACTCCAGAGCCACTCCAGATCTAATCGTGTCCCTGACCCAAGCATCAGATGTTGAGGCATCCCACTGATCAGCAAAAAACGTTAGCCTCCCACCAATGGGGGCATCTAGGTAAGAGTTATTTGGGGCATCGGAAACCCCTGGTTCCTGCTCCCCTAAACTGTCTCTTGGATTGTCCTCTCCTTCTATTCCTGTCCCCGAATTCAGACCTCTCGGATTGCTGTCCCTGCCGAAATCCGGGGGACCTTTGAAATCTCAGGGAGAAGGGTCCCTGATAAAAGGAACAAAAGGAGCCCTTCTGAAATGGCTGGGATCTCCTGGAGTCTGACTTCTGAAAAAGGGAAGGAAGGATTCTTTTTTTGTTCCTTGTTTCTATAAGGAGCAGATCCAGGGCATTGCCAAACAACTTTTCACCCAAAATATGTGCTGAGGCAAGCTTCCACTTGTTCTTGGTGTCAGCTTGCCAATGCTTGAGCCAAAGTAGTCACCTTGCTGATACTTGAGATGCAATGGCTCTAGAAGAAAACTTTACCGCATTAAAGGTTGCGTCCGCCGAAAATTTCACCGCAGCAACAAGTTTGGCAATGTCCTGGTGCACCTGTATATTGAAGGATGGGATGGTTTCCCACAGGTGGCGAAGCCATCTGAGGGAAGACCGTGTGAAAAAAGATGCAGCTGTGGTCGCTCTTATAACCCATGTGTCACATTGATGAGCCCTACGAAGGGCTAGTTCTACCCTCTTATCCTCCGGCTTAAGGGCCTCCTCCAATTCACTAGGGATAGTGGAGGGGGAAGCCAAAGCCATGATCAGATCATCAACTGAAGGGTGTGTTTAGGAAATTGGAAAACTCAGGGGCAAGGTTATATAATTTCCAGTCAAATCCCGTAGGATCACTGCTGTGGAAGCCCACTGTTTCTGCACTAAATCGGAAAACATCTGCGGGACTGGTATTACATCAGCCTCATTTACAGGCTGAGAAAAAAATTAAGTCGTCTGCCTCCTCCTGTGAATTTGGTTTCTAGGTGGTCCATCTGTTGTACTTGATTCCCCTCTCCCTGAAACCCTTGGGGAGGCATGTCAGGAAAGGTAGAAAATTCCCCTTAGGGATGTACCTGAGGAATTTGTGGGTCCATCTCGATGAGTGACCTGCCTGAATGAGATTTGCATTCTGAGATAGTGGGCTGTCTTCTGGCCCATACTGACTGCTGAACGCCAGCTGCAATCCCCTATCTTATCGCTAGTTCCATCCATGCCCTCATCTGGGGTGGCACATCCTCAGGGAGGGAATCATCTTGGTGGAGGCTGGCCACTGTTGGAGTAAATGTGGCTGCAGGGGCCCACCGTGGTGCGGCTGCTGTGGATGAGGTACTGGGCGGAGGCTGCTTGGCAGAGTTCTGTCTGGATGGAAGGGAAAGATCCAGGGGAGGAGGCAGGTGTATATGGGCCTGGATGTTGCAAGTGGAAGATGTGGCTGGTGAAGTCCGGTCTGTCTACGCTTGTTCATTTGTTTCTCTATAGCCTGATGGCGTCTATGGGCGTCCTTCTCCTCAGCCTTTGAAGGCCTCTTGGAAGCTTTGGATTTGCCCAAGCCCCTGGTCATTGTTCTGGAGGTAAAGGTCTTTGACCCTTTGCGCTTGCCATTTCCACTATAAATTTGTCAATGCGGCTTTAAAATATAGGGTGGTTGGCACACCCAGGGGCCTGCTCCTGAAGGTGCAGGGTATCCTTATAAAGTTCTTGTAATCCCCCTTCAAATTTGGTATTTGTAGAATTGATCTCCAATCCAATCAATTAAAATATAATTAGCAACACCTCTTCAGGCCAGAACTGAATGGTAACAATGGCCTGTGACAGCTGCTCTGCCTTGGTGCTTGCTGTGAAGCCGCTGGACTTATATTTTGTGAGGGCTAGCCAACAAATCAGGGCCGCTGCTCTGATGCTTCGGGAGCAGGGAAGCCAATCCCCTGGTCTCTATGAGGGGAACCCAATAGGGAACAATAATCCTCTCACAGTTTTTTTTTAATATGGTGAATGGGCGCCACTGCTTGGTGTGGACTTGGTGAGTCCAGCAGCTAGTTCCCGCCTGAATCACTGTTCTGAACAGTGAAAAGAGACTATGAGGGAAAAGATAAGAAGCACTTATGCTTCCAATCCCCTTCGGTGTTGTACAGGGGAAGAGCCTCAGCCATTTAAGAGCCAAACACGAGGCGAGCTCGCTGTTCAGAACGGCACTATAACGATTGGGAAATTAAGCGGCTGTAAAATACGTTTGAACTGCTGCTACAATGGCTTTTCCTAAAGAGGAAGCGAGCCCCAATGATCAATTTTGAGAGAAAACATTGGAGACTGTAGAGGCTTTGAATTGCTAATCTTGAGGGAAAACGCTGGAGGCTGTAGAGGCTTTGAATTGCTAATTCAGTCTCCTTGAAAGTTTATTCCTCCTAGAAAAGCACTGCTAGCCTCAATGGTCAGTTTAAAGAGACCGTAGTAGGCTATTGGGACTCCTAGATGACAAGAAAGGGGTTCCTGAATTTAGTGAAAAAGCCAACCTGATGTTTTGTTCTCTTTCAGTTTTAGCTGCTATTCCGGCCAATCTGGAAAGCTCCCTATCTCAATGAAGGCTGAGCTAAAACTGGGGAATGCTGAGGAGTCCCGTGGAGGAGGAGGAGTGTCCTGCAAAATAAGCCCAGCCTATCCAAGAGGAGACTGAAGCACCTCCCACTACTGGATGCTCTGAACAGCTCAGGGGAGAACGTTCCTTACCTAAACAAAACATTGGTGGGGAGCCATTTTTATTTTTCAAAAATTGATTTAGGAATTACTTAGTCTAAGGAACATGCTCACATACAATAATCTACACTCAGCATAGCAAAATTAGCAAAATTGACAAAAGTGAAGGTGGTCTGAATAGTTTCTGAATGCACTATAGATAATGCAAGGCAATGCAGATACTTCAAAGATGATTTTTCAACTTTTTCCCTTTAAAGGTATTAAAGATGAAGTAGAGTCTGATGGACACAGCAGCATTTGAAGCTTCAGTAGTTCTTCCAGTACCATTTGAGAAATACATTTTCTTGTGCTTAAACATTTAACCTGGATTTCATGTTATGTAAGGGTTTTCTCTTTAAAATCTAACTATTTGATTTGCTTCCTGGCTGTGGTGCCATCCCTAAGAACAAGCTATTTACTGATAAACATTATTACCTTGTTAGTTATCTGTAACAATAAGTATCTGTCATGTTGTAAACTAAATCCACTTGAAAATACAAGCCATCTCTGCATTTTTAGTCTTTCTGCTGTTATTATAATCATGATCACATTGGAAATCTATAGCTTAATTTAGCATATGCTTTCTAACATACAATTACATGATACAGTTCTACAGAGGAATTATTTAGTCTGTCATCTGCACCTCTATAACTGTCTGGTTTGGTTCTGCAACCCATCAAGACAGACAGACTTCAGAGGATAATTAGGATTGCAGAAAAACAATTACTACCAACCCACTGTTAATTGAGGACCTATATACTGCACAAGTCAAAAGAGGGCTGTGAAAATATTTACAGATCCCTCACATCCCACACATAAACTGTTCCAGCTCCTACCCTCAAAATGACACTATAGAGCACTGCACACCAGAACGACTAGATACAAATTTTTCCCCAAACACCATCACTCTGCTAAACAAATAATTCCCTCAACACTGTCCAAATAGTTAAAGTCTGCACTATTACTATTAATTTTCTCATTACTCCTTACATCCCCTCCCACTTGTGACTGTATGACTGTAACTTTGTTGCTTGTATCCTTACGATTTATACTGACTGTTTCCTAGTATGATTTGATTGCTTATTGTAGTCTATGACTATTATTAAATGTTGTACCTTATGATTATTGACTCTTGATGAATATATCTTTTCTTTTATGTACACTGAAAGCATTTGCACCAAGACAAATTCCTTGTGTGTCCAATCACACTTGGGCAATAAAGAATTCTATTCTATATCTATCTAACAAACATATTTTAAAAGAATTGATGTTTTACTACATTTTAGGAAGAAACAAATTAAAATATTTTTTTAAATTCTAAGAACCAACAATATATTGAAGCAACTGAAAACAGAAATAACTATAACAATTCCTTTCACATTTTAGTATTTATAAATTACTACACAACCAGTGATTTGTTGGGTCATTTCAGACATACTTCCTTACCTAAAAAGAGAAACAGAATGACCATAGACAGGGGGGGAAAACAGAACTTCTGGATTCCTGCTGGCTTGCCCATTGATTTTCGTTGTAGGAAGCCAGCAAGGAGCATTGAAAATAATGACCTGACTGTGGCAGTGTGACAGTGCTGAAGTGGCCACAACTTTGCCAAATTTCAATCCTGGATTTTGGACTCATTCTTTAAGTTAGTCCATTAGAGGCATGTTGATTCAAAAACTGTTGCCATGTGATGCACTGTTTTGTCCAAGTGAAGGTTACAGACAGACAGGAAGATTTTAGCAATATGGAGCTAGCATATATACATTCTGCATTCTTTATATTTCATCTTCAAAGCAAACAAATCTGAATTCAGAGAAGGCTGTTCGTGGTTTTCATCAGGGAGACCATGAATTCAGCTCACTTAATTCCATGACAAACAATAGATTAAACTTCTACAATGTAACTTTTGAAAATTTTTAAATATTACTTTATTAACTGATTTTTAAAATAAACAATTTTACACCAGTGTTTCTGTGGGGATAAGGCAATTAGACATATATCCCTCAGTTTTTCAGTTGTTTTAAACCTTCTAGTAAGCGAAATCAGATTTATGTTGTGTTATGTTATAAACAAACAGAAGAAAAAAACCAAGCAATACATAATTTTGTTGAAGTATTTATTGAAAGTGTACAAGTTCCATAAAGGTGAGGAAAACATTTTTTGTAAAAAAATTCAATAAAATTTCTTGTTGACATGTTGTACATCAATCATTAAAAACAATAGCAAAACAAATGCCCAAACACACCAGTGTGCACTGAGAAGAAAATTTTAAAAAAATCTTACATAGTCAAACATCATTGGCCTTTGCAATTATAGCACATAGCTGTAACACCTTTATCCCTAGTACTGGCTCTAGCAAGAGAAGATGAACCTGGAAGGGAAATAACACCCCATACCACTGGCAGTGAACTGCTGTAAGGAGGTTACTTATACAATATCTAGGTACAACTAGACTGGGACATAACTTCATATTTTATTGGCATTTGAACATATCTATAGCTAAACAATATGAGAAAACCAGAAATCATAAAAACATTCGGGTTCACTAACTCACCTTTGAAATTTAGCTATTCATGTGTGTGTATGAGAGACAGAAAGAGGCAGAAAGTCACAGAGAAGCTACAGAGAAATCTGACTTTTTTTACCATTTTT